>NW_026876189.1:0-187319 GCF_032173495.1 Musca vetustissima
AGCAACACGCTCAAAAGCCATTGAGCTCCTAAACATATGCAAATTGTTATTGCTAAAAAGAAATTTCAACACCTAAAACTATGCAAAATGCTTGACTATAATTTGTGCTATTTTAAACAAGCAATTCAATTATCGCACAAAAATCGCCAAATAAATTAGAGGACAGTGGCTCAATTTCAGAAATAAATAAATAAAAACGTCGTTAAGTTCGGTTGATATGAACACCTGGATGGATGGTACAACCTCCATCATGAGGTCAACAATTAAAATACTTCAAATCTATCGGGATTAAAGGATACGTAGAAACCTGTCCTTATATTGCAAATTATCTGTTAAGAATATTTCTGAATATGAAGACACATCCAAAAAATATATAGTCTCTTCGGTAGGAAAATTCAATTTGGACCATCATCATATTTAAAGGGGCCGGGGCTTTATATGAAATCTAAAGGTTATGACACCTAATAGAAAACATAGTATATCATTGCTAAAAATAATATAAATTAGGAGTATGGTTAGTTAAAATTAGGAGTATGGTTAAAAATTTTACCTACAATTTAGAAGGGCTGAAAGCTTAAAGTTATTTTTTTTTGCTATTTTAGCCTCCCAAATGCCTAAAATATTGCCTATTTTTTTATGGCCTCCACGATAGTATGGAGGGTATTTTAAGTTTGCTTTTTGGTTTGTAACCCATCGAAAAAATCATTTCCGAGCCTATAAAGAACATATATTTTTGATCAGCTTAAAATTCGATGGCGATCTGTCCGTCCGTCTGTTGTAATCCCTCTAGCCTTTAAACGAATAGAGATACTCGTAGATCGCCAAACTTTTACATTGAATTGTTTTGTGTCGGCAAGCAGATCAAGTTCGAAGAGCCACCCTCAATTTTCAGTATTCTTCAGTTCTTGAGCGCGTTTTTCGACGGAATTCACTGAAATTTGGTACATTGGTTTCTTATAGGGTACCAAATTTCTCATCTAAAAACTATATATAAATATAGGTCCACTTTTTCTGGTAGCCCCCATATAACAGTACTCCCTAAATTTCAGCGTATTTATCGAGCGAATCGGCTTTAATTTAGTACATTGAGTTATTATTGGGTAGCAAATATATCCACTAAATTATAAATATAGGTCAATTTTTTGGGGTAGCCCCACTGTAAAGGTTACCCCCAAATTTCGGTATTTTGGAATTCTATAACCTCCTTTTTTAAATTAGTCGTATTCCACCATGGTAGGGGAATACTCCGTACTTGAAAGTACGGTTTAGCCACCTGTTGTAATCATTCTATCTTCGGATGATATCGAGATAAAAAACTAGAACATCAGGTTCGAGAATGAAATATATCGGTCCGCATTTTGGTCTAGCCCCCATATAAAAATACCTACCGATTTTCGGTATTTTTATACCCTTCACCACACAGTGGTACGTTTGTAATAGGCAAAAGGAAAATAAATAGACACATGGTTCGTTTTGAGAATATGAATAGAATCACCTTTTGAATTGATTTATGCGTGTCCGCCGTCCGTCCGTTTGTCTGTCTGTCTGTCCATGTATTCTTGTGAACAAAGAAAAGGTCCATTTATAATCCAATTTGGATGAAATTTGGCACAAGTCACTTATTTGGCCAAGGACGAACTGAAAATCGGTTCAGATTCAGATATAGCTCCCATATATATTTTCGTCTGATTTAATGTAAATATGGCTCCAAAGTCCCTATATATCTTTCGATATGTACGAAATTTTTTAATAGCATTGAATTTAGTCTGGACTGATGTGTGTTAAGTTTCGTGAAAATATATATTTTCGTCCGATTCATTGTAAATGAATCACCAAAGTCCTTATACATTTTTTATTTACACGGTATTTGGCATAGCTTACTGAATTGAGTCTAGAATGATGTGCAATGTTTCGTGAAAATCGGTTTAGATTGAGATATTGCTCCCATATCATATCTTTCGACTTTATGTGAATTGTGCACTAAAGACTCAAACTTTGTGCAGATGCTGACCTAACTTCTGATTGGGATTGAATTATAAACAGTGCGGCATACCGAATAGCGTGTATCATGTTTGCTTTAAATCGATTAGTCCCATTGCACGCAAACCAATCTGAATCTGCTCGAATGAAATGAAATTTAGCATAGGTTGAAGAAAGGGATCTGTATCGATTGATGTTAGTCGGTACACTTATAGATAAATATCACATATTTAATTTCGTCCAATTTCCTTCCCTTGTTAGTATACATATGAAGAATATATCCAACGTGGTGAAGGGTATCATATAGTATGCCCAGTCCGACTTTACTGCTTTTCTTATTGGGTTTTACTTGTATGTGTTATTACAGATTCGGCTCGAATTCTCGAAAAGTTTAAATTATTTAAAGTCTTCTATATTTAATGGCCTTGTGTTTCACAATTCTATATAATCTTCTAAGGTCTTCTCCCTCACTTAGGTGATTTACAACACCCCCACAGTTTTTCACATTAGAGCGATTGTCATTCCGATAACCGTTATCAATGGTGGTAGGACATCCTAATAAGGTAATGTGCAACGATGTCTATAAATTATGCGATTGCAACACTGTGCAACCTATTTGATTGTCACCACACACATTTTTGTGCACTTAAGTAAATTTCCCAATGGATATACAAACATACACACAAATATGTGTGTATGTATGCCCATATGGTATGAGTAATTTATGTCTTGACGTATGTTCTTGTTTCATTACGAAATATTTCTACGAGAATTATGTATCTCCAAGGTGTAATAATTTTTCCAAGAGTTTAAAAGTCAGTCCCTAATAGATATGCGTTTCAAATGCAAAAGGCCACATTTTCACGCAGTGGCATTCCTTTTTTATATTTTGACACCAAGGTGATTTTAGTTTTTGGGCCAAAAGAGTCATTTGATTATTTTTGGTTAGTCCTTTGGGTTAGTTAGTCGTTTTTTAATGACTTCAAATGTGTGGCACATATTAGGGAGATATGGCTAAGAGTGAGCGTATGTGTGTGCATCAGAGAGTCCTTTGCTCCTTTACGTTGTTGCAGTGTAATGTGTGTGGAAATGATGTCCTTTTAATGATTGTAGCTGTGTGTTTTTTACCTTATCATATCCTTTCATTCGCTTTAAACGAATTTATTTGCCAAAGTGCCTAAAATTATGCAAATTACTTTTCAGTTATCTTTAGTATCGGTGTATTGGTGTTGTGCTGCTGAAAAGGACACACCGTTTGCATGTTTCGAAAAATTGTCATAGTCATTATTTTGTCATGACTTTTGAATGGCTGGTTGGTTCTTCCAGGTTTCCTTGTTTTGTTTGGTTTTTGGAATGGATAAATTGCTTGGAACGGAACTCTCTTTATGATTGTCAAGCATAGAGCGTGGCGCAATGGCTCGCTTAGGCGAATGACAGTAAAGTGTTAAGTGGTCGGCTAATGTGTGTAATTAATTAATTAAAAAAGGGGTGTTGTAAAAATCATTTTATTTTTTTAAAGAGAGATAATTTAGATAATTATGTATGCAGTGGGGTTTGAGTGATTATATAAAAATAAAAATATGTAGACGTATAAAAAAATATATGCTTATTCTATCGATTTCAATTTTGGATTCCAGAAGAATTATTCAAACCTATGACAAATTACAAATTATTTACTCTATTACGAAGTTTATAAATAAAACCAGTGAGCGGAGCAGTATAGTCGGACGGCGCCGATCATACGATATCCTACACAACTACCACAGAACTCTATCATTCTGCGGATTTTTATTCCGAGCCTGCGTAATATTTCGTGATAGTTGCACCCTCGTGCCCGATAAGAGGCCAACAGCACCTCTTCCATATACTGACATATTTTCCGAATATTACCAATATTCAGTATAGCCCTTCTAATTACTTGACCATATTCTCTTCATCGTGGGTTGTGTTGTGATGTTCGGTTTACAATTGTAGCCTGTAGATCGAATCGAAAAAATAATAATAAACAAGTTTTCGGTCCTATTCATCCCAAAATTATTATCTGATCATCACCAAAAATTATAGGCGTTGTCCTTGACCATAACCATGGAACCTCATGGAACATTTCAAAGCGATCAGCGCTATATTTCCGCCCTCTAGTGTGGCAATGGTTTATTAAATAATATCTGAATAAGTAAGCACCTGTAAACATACGACAATACAATTGGTATCAATTTAAAGACCAACCACTCCTCTTGGATTTACTATCAACTTCTAGGCTCTATGTTTTTCAGGAGTAAATATATACGCTATAGAATACAAATTTTGTCATTTTTACTCAAAAGTCAGGATCTATTTGACCCGCTAAATATTGACCGATCTTTATGAAAACAGGCATGCTTATTCTTTGGCCCAATCCCCCTCTCCATGTAAAAATTCGAGTTGTTTTGGCCATAATTGTTTTTTGGCCAGAAAAACCGAAAAAAAAAATAAATTCATTGGTCAGAACCCATCCTACATGCAAAATTTCGTGAAGATTGGTCCATAACTGTGTATCGTGTTTACAAATTATCGTATCGTGTTTACAAATATTGTATCGTATTTACAAATTATAATGGACAAACGGACGGACGGACACACATGTCTATATCGACTCAGCTAGTCGAGATATGACGGTCCGTATACTTAAAGGTGTGTCTAGGATCAATATTTCGCGACGTTACAAACTCTTGGGGCAGCACAAAGCTATAATACCCTGACAACATAATTGTGTAGGCTATAATTATCATATTTCTCAATTTTGCTTTTCTTCATAAATGACCGTAATTAATTTCGTGTGTTAAGTAATTTTTCTAGGTTGATTTTTATTTCTTTATAAGCGCCTAATTTTATGCAACAATTGACTATCATTAAATATTTTTTTATTATTAACAATCATCGTTTATTTTATTAACGTTTTTATAGCTTTTGTTTTGGGGAAATAAAATTTTTGGATTTCCTTTACACGTGCGTATATTTCCATTTATATTTGCATATTTCAGGACACGTTTCCTCGCACAACAAAAAAGGAGTGAATAATTTCATTAACATCGGCTTCTAGTTCGAAAATAATTTATTCGAAAAAAAACAATGAGGTCAATAACCTTATAGTTGGAATTAAATAACGGTAGAATTCAAGAAAAAAAAAATAAAGCACACGGAAGTATAGGATTCCATGTATTATTAACAGTTTTTGAATCGACATTGTTAAACTCAGAGACTATGTTTTTAACAGTCCAAGGTTCTTGGATTAGCCCGAAAATACCTTCAATTATTTTTTACTATCGGATTCATTGTTTCCGTCTCATTCGGATGGTGGTGTAATTGAATTATTTGTCCTCCTCTAGACGGGGTGATGGTGTTTTCTGACTCCCCCACTCTTCTCGCTGGTTTTTATGTTGGCCTCCTCCTCTTCTTCTCCTATCATCGGCTTTGCAAATGTCTTTCATCCTCACCAGCTGAAGTTGAGGCTTTTTAATCTTATGGAGTCCCCTTCTAATAGATGATGGTCTACAATTTTGTGGTTGAATTAAACATTAAGATATAAATCAACTCAATTGAAACGGTATCAATAATTCAACGACCAATGCACCCAACAGCGAACGGAATCAGTCCTAATTATCGGTGCAGAAAGAAATGCCGAGTAATGTAGTCTAAATTTTATACAGCTTTTACAACCCATCGCGGCGTTTAAGAGTATCTGTAGACAATTGAATTGTGGGGCAGCTGGACATTTTGTGGTACTTCGTCAATTGCGCATTAAACAAACCTCAAATGTGCATTTAAAATGCCGATTTAAAAATGGATCGACATCTGTCCATCGATTTTCATTTATGCTTTCATGTAAACAGACACGCTCTGTTATACCGTCAAAGGCTCCTGGATTAAACCGATAAGTATATTAGCTTAATATTTATTTATATCAGAGTCATTGTTTTTGTCTCACTCTGATGAAGGTTTATCTAGATGATCTCAATTTTCCTCTAGTAGATAGTCTTCATGAAAGAGGTGCTCTGGTCCAGGTCACCTTTTTGGGAAAAGAACGGAATAACAAGAAAATAACGTGCACATTTTCGTTTTTATACTGCTATATATACTTTACCTTTGAGTATGATGGTTATCCCTTACCCAGCTTTTAGGGTTGTCAGCTTTTTCAATATCTGTCAACAACAAAATCCGAGATAACCTTCTGTAGAAAGAAATTCTCATTGGGCAGCAAATCTTCCTATCAAAAATTATCAATATTGGACCAAAATTTTGGGGATAACTCCCATATAACGGCATCCCTCTATATTCAGATAAATTATTGCTTAAGTCTAATAAATATTATTTTATGCAAGTCTTTAAGTTGTGTCCAATAATGTGAAGAATATATTAAATTTACCATTCAGTAAGCAACTTTGGTAAACCAAAGTCAAAGAAATTTTTACAGAGGAAGACAATTCCTGTAATTTTGTATTGTTCTAAGAATTAATAATAATGACCCAGAAATCCTACCAAAAAGAACAAAGTCGGAAAGTCGTGTAAGTCGTGTAAGTGACCGGCTGCAATTAGCCCTGTCGTGTCCAGCGTTTCCATAATAACCCACATAACCTTATCGAAGTCTCTGTGTGGAAGAGTAAACCGAATCCTCGGTGTGGAACAATAAGCTGAAGCCTCTGTGTGGAACTGTAAACTGAACCCTATGTTTGGGAACAGTAAGCCGAAACCCCTGTGTGGACCAGTAAACCAAATTTTATGTGTGGAACAGTAAACTGTAGTCTGTGTGTATGTATTTATGTAGCCGCTATAATGAGTAGCCTCCAAAAATAATTGTAAATGATCGTATGTGCAATGAACATCCACAACACAAAATAGCAAGCCTGTGTAATAGAAAGCTGACGTCAGTGCAACGTGAATGCGAATTATATGATAGAGTATTTGACACGGTTAATGATTAATGCACTCGTTGTTCGAATTCATAGCGATGTTATGTGATCTCATTGCTGTGGAGGTGTTATTGTATTTATATGACTATTTATACCCTTCACCACACTGTGGTACAGGGTATTATGTCTTTGTGCATATGTTTGTAACAGGCAAAAGGAAACGAGATAGACATATGGTTCCTTTTGAGAATATGCATAGAATCACTTTCTGAGTCGATTTATGAATGTCCGTCTGTTCGTCCATGTATTTTTGTGAACAAAGGTCGCATTTATGATCCGATTTGGATGAAATTTGGTATAGGTCACTTATTTGGCCCAAGGACGAACCCTATTGAAATTGGAAAAATCGGTTCAGATTTAGATATAGCTCCCATATATATTTTCGGCCGATTTAATGTAAATGGTCCTCCAAAGTCCCTAGATATCCATCGATTTGCACGAAATTTGGCACAGCGTAATGAATTAGGTATAGAATGATGTGTGTTAAGTTTCCTGAAAATCGGTTCAGATTTAGGTATAGCTCCCACATATATTTTCGTCCGATTTAATGTAAATGGTGCACCAAACTCCCTTAATATCTTTCGATTTGGACGAAATTTGGCACAGCGTAATGAATTAGGTCTAGAATGATGTGTATTAAGTTTCCTGAAAATCGGTTCAGATTTAGATATAGCTCCCATATGGGAAATTACAAAATTCTTTTAAAATTCCATTAAAAAAAATTTGAAAAATTTTTTTGCGAGCACATTCCTGATTTTTGGTACATAGGTTAAGAAAAATATGCTGATTCGAAATATGTTCGCGTTCACAAATTCGGATGCTGCGCACAAAAGTTATAGCGGTTTTAAATCTTGTATTTCAAATATAAATTAAATGAATTCCTATTCGTTGTAATTCGCGAATTTCTTCACAAATGCTTAAACACCATTGTTTTCTTTGCATACTAGTCAAATCACACTGAAATACGGTTTAATAGTCGCGAAAAACAAATAGAAACATGAAGATATCGGAAAATAAAATAAATTAATTTTTGAATTAAAACAAATGTTTTTTGGAATTTTCGATTTTTTAGTATGTTTAAGAGGATACGGTTTTGCCTTAATCTTCTAAAATATACGACGCTTTCTTTTGCAAATTCTTTTAGATGATTGTTAAATATCGGCAGATTCATCTGATAAGAGTTTCGACGTCATTAATGGCTAAATATATTGCACTTACAATACATAAAAATTATCAATATTGAAAAGCTTGCAATTCGCGAATTAGTTGAAATCAGTTGATGCGCATGCGATTTTCGTATAAACCGAATCAATGTCTTTCAATAATTATTAATTTTTCGATGTTTAATTTAGCGGTCAAAGTGTGCCACTCGATGCACTTTACTATGCAAAAACCCTAAAAATGGCTAAAAATCACGCAACGTGCATACGATTTTTATGCGCATCCGATTTTAGTAATCTCCTATGAAAATACGCAAAAGGACACCTATTTTAAAAGGATCGGTTAAGAACCGCGGATGTGCCTCCACAATCAATTTTGGATAAAATATGCATATTATTCGCGTATCGATGTATTTTTGACCTATTTCCACGCAGATTCGCGAATTTGACAATACAAGCATAAATGCATGTAAAATTAATTCGAAGAAAACCGCGATTATTTACGCGAATTTGTCAAAATAAGTTTTTGCAGTTTTTCCCACATTCAAGGTACCTATATCCGCCGTTTTAATGGGCGGAATTGAACATGGATGGGCTCATTAGATCCGGCACGTAAAAAAACTAAAATCACGCGGGGTTCCACGGAATTTGAATGGACTTTCTTAATTTTAGACTAAAAAAATATGTTTTTTATAAAAATTTACGCACTAAATTTTCGTCTTTGGAACCCAATTGCAAAGAAGCTACAGTGGGCACATTCATGAGATATACACTAAACGAAGCAGAATCACGAGTTCTACGACCCTATAATTAGTTTATTCTATTATCTGGATGCGCATCCTAATTATAAGAAAAATTCAAAAAACACCGAAAATCCGGCTTCAAAATGTCAGCATCCATTTTGGGTGGTTGCAGTGATTATATCGAAAAATCATACATTAGAACCATATTGTCCATGGGGTATTCTGCAACTTAGTCACTGATCACATGTGTGTGCGTTGTGTAGTTTAGCCACAAATCGGGAACGAACACAAAAAAACTCGTTGGCTTCAACACATTTTTACCCATTTTTTTACATTACCACCATCACAGCTTCCACGTAACTTATTATTTATTACCAAAATTTCAAGATTTTGATAAGAACACTTCATTTTATAGAATTGAATTTAAATTATATGCAATATGTTCATATTTCGCGAGTTATAACCTTGCAAACCTCAGCTTCAAGGAATTTAAAAGATTTTTGTAATTTCCCATATATATTTTCGGCCGATTTAATGTAAATGGTCCTCCAAAGTCCCTAGATATCCATCGATTTGCACGAAATTTGGCACAGCGTAATGAATTAGGTATAGAATGATGTGTGTTAAGTTTCCTGAAAATCGGTTGAGATTTAGATATAGCTCCCATATATATTTTCGTCCGATTTAATTTAAATGGTCCACCAATGTCCCTATATATCACTCGATTTGCACGAAATTTGGCACAGCGTAATGAATTAGGTCTAGAATGATGTGTGTTAAGTTTTCTGAAAATCAGTTCAGATTTAGATATAGCTTCCATGTATATTTTCGTCCGATTTAAGGTAAATGGTGTATCAAAGTCCCTTAATATCTTTCGATTTGGACGAAATTTGGCACAGCGTAATGAATTAGGTCTAGTATGATGTGTGTTAAGTTTCCTGAAAATCGGTTCAGATTTAGGTATAGCTCCTATATATATATATTTTCGTCCGATTTAAGGTAAAGTCCCGTAATATCTTTCCGTTTGCACGAAATTTGTCACAGCGTAATGAATTAGGTCTAGAATAATGTGTGTTAAGTTTCCTGAAATCGGTTCAAATTTATATATAACTTCTATATCTTACCAAATCTAAAATTTAGTATAGGTTGCAGAATGACATGTTTATGGATAACATTTCATTTTACTGGTCCTTTAAAAATGCGACGTCTGTTAGGATTCATCTGTTGAATATACCCAAAGTGGTGAAGGGTTTCATATAGTCGGCCCCATCCGTCTTTACTACTTTCCTTATTTGATAATAATAAAGAACTGAAATTAGTTCCTATCGTTCCTTTGTCGGAATAGTTCATTGAACTAGTTCGTTCCGAAAATACCAAACTCTAGTCTATCCTTCCAAATAATGTCAGACGACGACTTCTAATTACCTTAATGACTGGCACGTAGAGTTGGGTAGTTCCGGAACGAACTTGTTCATTGGAACTATTCCGAGAAATGAACGATCAGAACTAGTTCCAGCTCTTTAATTAATATAGTTCCTTTTTCTGATCTCGTTCTTTTTTCTGAACTATGTGAGCGAAAATAATAATAAGAACGATGAAAGAGAGAGATGCAAAGGAACTATGTAGGAGTCGGAACTATATGAAGCAAAGGAAATGTATGGAGTAAAGGAACTATATGGATCAAAGGAACTACATTAAGGAACTAGTTCCTTTTTAAAAAAGGAACGAGAAAGATCGATCCACTAAGTGAACTAGATTGCCCAACTCTACTGGCAATCCTTTGTCGTATTCGTATGTTGTCTTCGAAGTCATAAACTACTTTAATGTACTCGTCAATACGATTATATTGGTACATGGCACTATAGGTTCCAATATGTCTACCATAAATAGCTTTTGGTCTATTGGTAAGATATGAGGACTGAAATCATTGGTCATATATTGACTATTGATGACCGATCAATTCACATCATAAGAAGCGGTTTAAGTTCTAAAAGCCAGAACTACTACAGAACCCGAACATGAAGGGTGCTTTTAAGAATACCTGTAGGCGAATTAAATTGTGGGACCGTCCAGCTACTGAACTTATTTCGTCACCTGGACATATTTGAATGTTCATAAAATAGGCCGTATGCCAATATAAAGGCCCTTCTAATCCGAAAAACGGAATCTGAAATACTCAATTAAGTTAGATGCCAATTTGCATAAAACCAAACCTAGAGAAATCTTGAGCAATGAATAACTACATGCGGTCCTACAGTTGCTCAAGTATATTTAGTATTTGATATAATTATAAATGATTTGCAAAATTAAGTAAATTATAGCTCACTTTTTATTTTCTCAAATTTGCTAATTTGTACGAACCCCTAAATCTTCAAACATTTACAAAATGTATGTAATTTATATTTAAAGCCTAAAATTATGCTTTAATGGTGAATTAAATATAACAACTCCTAAATGTAGGCTTTAGTGAAAATGAAAGTAAATTCACACACACATACAACTACAGTTACAATTTGCAAAGGGGTCTAAAAGAAAAAAAAAACAAAACAATAAGAAAAATTATATAAATTTTCTTTTAAATTTTCCTTCATTTCCTCTGACAGGAATAATTGTATGGCAACAACATGGTATTTATAACAAAAACAAAATGAATAAAAAAATATGCGTGTTAGCAGCTGGCTGACGTGTGAGTTAGTGTTTGTGCGGGTATGGTCTGCAACAAAGCCATAAGCAGTTAATTATAAAAAACAAACAGGTCTGCAGCCAACCAACTACCCTAGTGTCACAATTCTAAAGGAGAGCAAAATTGAACAAAAAAACAACAACCACAACTACAAACAAAATTGTGACTGTTGGCTGGATTTTTTATTGGTGTTGGTACTGCAATAACAAAGTGAACACATTGCGGACTTTATAGTATGACAATACGTAAAAGAAAAAAAAAAGGAACACAGAAACCTAACCTAAGCGGAACACTCGTTGAACATTTCAGCACTAGCAATAAAATAGAAAAACATGAAGCCAGCAGTCGTTTTTATTTAGCATACTTTAGGGCTGTACTACAAAATGTAGTGAAATTGTTGCGTGCTTTTAGGCGATTTTTTGTTCAATGGTACCTCTGGCGAAAACAACGAAAAGAACCAAGTGAAAAAATGCGGAAATTTCAAAATATATTTTATATGTAGGCCTATAGCCAACCTAGCTATCCAATTCGAGTACAAACATATTTACATATATACAACGTTTTTTGAGAAACAAATCCTTGTTGCTGACTGGGTGGCTCGCTGCAAACTATTCAGTTCTTTTTTAAGGTTTCCATTTTCGTATCTATGCCCCCAAAAATAAAATTCGTTGTTATATTTTTGGGGAGAAAAATAAAAGTTTTATTTAGAGAATGGTTCGCTTGCCAGACGTTAAATAAAAATTCAAATTTACTGCCATATTGTCGTTGGAAAAACAAATATTGTTTTCCTTTGTTGTTGTTCTTGGTAAATATTCAACTTTGACAGAATGCCAATACTTCATTGTCTTTGGTGAAGGTACATTTTGGAGGCATGGATTTTGTTCGGCTTTCGTGCCTAAATATCTTTGAAAATGGTTGCCAAAAACCGTTACTAGTTGCCATGCTCTGTCTATGTAATATCAGGAAAATATGTACAGTAAGTATATATGTATGTATATTGGTATGTAGTAAATAAATTATATTCATAATTGTTTGAAAAGTCTCCCTGTTTTGTCTTTCAATTGGGAAATAGTGAGGATAAATAAAAAATTATTCGAATTTTGAATAAAATTTGGGTTGAAATATTGAAAAATTACTGGGATTAGACAATATTAAAATTTGTATAGCTGTGATTCCTTCTTTATAGTAAAGTAAATTATTTATTGAAGAAACACAAAATCAAATTTACCTTTCAGTAAGCAACACCTCGAAATAGTTGAGAACCCATAAAGTATATGTGGACATTTTCGGAAAAAGATAAACCAAAGTCAAAGAAATTTTTACAAAGAAAGACAATGTTTGTAAGTTGTTATTGTTCTTAGAATAAATAATAATGACTCAGAAGAATCCATCGCAAAAAGGACAAATTCCGAAAATCGTAAAAGTGACCGCTGAAGTGTCCATATATTTTTGATAACAATAAACGTGTATGTCGATTTATGTTCATGTTCGTCATTCTCTCCGTTAAAATCGACATAGAGTAATATTTACCACTAGGATGATTGCTATTATAAATTAGGATTTTCGTAGAGTAACAAATCTCTGACGCAAAAATAATCAATATTAACCTAAATGTCTGAGGAGTCCATTTATTACGAAACACAACTTTTTTAAGTAATTAGATTTTTTTGACATGTTTTGCAGCAAATTAGTTGAAATTTTATATTTTGGATTTTCATTGGGTAAAAAATCTCACAAGAAAAAATAAATAATGACCCTATTGAGGACATTGGACACGGTTGGCTTTAAAGTAATATTTAACGACCTCATTGGTTGTTGACTCTTCATACCAACAATTATCAACATCGGTCCATGTTTTGGTACAGCTTCTATGTGAGGGTTCTACCCACTGGCCCGACTATATGAGAACCTTTGGGTATATTCAACAAATGTATACTAACAGACGTTGCTTCTTCGGAAGAACATTGAATGGAATTTAACGAACCTGATCTTTATCTAGAGGAGAACCGATTAACATCAATCCATACACAAGCCATTCTGCAACGTTTGCTAACTTTCATTTCATTGGACAGATTTAATGTCGTTTGCGGACAATTCGACAAAATTGTGTTAATCGATTTAGAGCAAAGATGGCACACGCTATTAGATTTGTTGTACTGTTCAAAATGTAATCTCAATCGGACACCCGTTGATTATTTGGTGTACAATTAACACGATGTCATTCGAAAATGTATATGGAAGCTGCATATGACTGCATCTGAACAAATTTTAACAAAACACAATATCGTCATTCGAGTCTCAATTTGATATGTTCTGCAAAATGTCATGTCAATCACATAATACCGGAATTATATCTAAATCTGAACCGATTTTCACGAAACTTAGCATACATCATTATATACTCAATTTAATGCGCCGCGCACAATACCGAGCAAATGGAAAAAATGTGGAGCTTTGGTGCACCATTTACATAAAATCGGATGAAAATAAATGTGGGAGGTATATCTAAATCTGAACCGATTTCGAAATTTCGTGCAAATCGAAAATTATATTTTGAAGCTATATACAAATCGTAATCGATTTTCACCAATTTTAATAGGGTTCGTCCTTGGGCCAAATAAATGAGCTGTACCAAAGCTCATGCATAAATCGACTCAGTAAGTGATTCTAAGCATATTCTCAAAGGAACTCGTCTTTCTCGTTTCCTTTTGCATGTTACAAACATATGAACAAAGAAATAGTACCACAGTGTGGTGAAGGGTGTAAAAACCAGTGAGCGTACTAGTATAGTCGGACGGAGTCGAGAATATGATACCCAATACAACTACAATTGAACTTCAACTTTCTGCGGATTTATATTCCGATCCTGGGCAATATATTGTCATATTTGCAACTCTTTTAGCGATTGGAGGTCAACAGCTCTCCTGTCTTACTTACTTACTTAGCTGGCATGTTACAGAACGGTTGTTCCATAAGCCGAGCTTAAAAAAAGATTTCCAAGCGCGTCGGTCTTGTGCGCAAGTCCACCAATTTGGAAGACCACGTTCCAAGATTTTGTTCTACTTGGTCTTTCCATCTAATTCGTGGCCTTCCCCTTCTACGGGAACCATCAGTAGGCTCATTTTTATACGCCATTTGAGCTGGGGCAATTAAATGGTAAACCACTCCTCTTGGATATACTGTCAACTTTTCCGCTCTAAGTTCATCAGTAGTAAATATATTTTTCATAGAATATATGAAAGGAGCCATGATTGTTCATTGGTCAAATTCCTTTATTCATGTAAAATTTCGTAATGTTTGGGTCGTAATTGTGGTCTCTGGGGCGGTCAGCTAAAATAAAGTTGTTGGTATATTTGATCCTCTAAATATTAACCGATAATTACAAAAAATAATAGGATTTTTCATTGGTCCTAACCGAACTTACGTGGAAAATGTCGTGAAGATTGGTTCATAACAGGATACAGTCATCATCGTAGTCGCTGCAACTCAATACGACTGACTATGTCGATGTCCGCGTATAAATTGTAAAGCTCGTGGTTCATTCGACGCCGATATTCACCGTCGACGCAGATTGGCCCGTAGATCTTTCGGAGAATTTTTCTCTCAAACACCCCAAGAGCTGCCTCATCTGCTTGCGCAAGTACCCATGCTTCCGATCCATATAATAGCACGGGTAGTATCAGCGTCTTGTAAAGTGTGAGTTTGGTCTGGCGGGAGGTGGCATTGTTTCTAAACTGCTTACTTAGACCATAGTAGCATCTGTTGGCCATCACAATACTTCTCCGAATTTCAAAACTGATGTCATTCGTTTTATTTATGGCGGTACCAAGGTATATAAAGTACCTTCAGTAGTGTTTGGCGGGTTATTTGGGATACCATTTGTATTTTGTTTTTGCAAAATAGTCAGGCTTAATCCCAGTTTGTTGTTTTTTATAAAAAACAACAAACTGGGATTAAATCTTTAATTACCTCGAAGCTGTAGTTCTCAAGTTCCACAGTTGGTCCGAGTCTACTGGACGTCATGGGCGTTGATATCATCAGCTTTGTCTTCTCGCCGTTTATGCCAGACCCACTTTGGCAGACTCCTTTTCAATTTGTTCAAAGGTGGCTGTTACCGCTCGCAATGTTCGACCCATTAGATCGATGTCATCGGCGTAGGCGAGTAACATATGTTGTTTGGTGTACAGAGTGCCATTTCTGTTCACCTTTGCGTCTCGTATGACCTTTTCCAGTAGGATGTTAAAAAGATCACACGACAAACTGTCACCTTGTCTGAATCGTCGTTCGGTATTGAAGAGCTCGGATAGGTCCTTTCCTACTTTAACTGCTGACCTTGTGCCACTTAAAGTTATCCTGCATAGCCGTATTAATTTTGAAGCAATATTCATCGAAGGCCCGACATTTTATATATTCTAGATAAGAAATAAATTCTATATCGATTTAGCTATATCTGTCTGTTGTGGTCCATGTGCTGGTATAGCTACCATATAATGTTCCCGACCCATTCATAACATTTTGAAGTTTTTTTGTAGAATTTTCTCACCGAAGATTTAACCCCATTTTCCGTATTTCAAGGTTAAGTATCGTAAATAAAAAACTATCTCTCTGAAAATGTTAAGTATAGATCCATGTTTTTTACATAGCACTCCTTCCAAGGTTCTTCTTTAATTTTAGGTGTCTTTAATTTGATATTTTATTTTGCTATTTAAAAAGGACTTACTAGCTGACAATTTACAATGACATAATCCTCATATAAAGATCCCGGCCGATAAAGACACTTCGGGAATGCAATTTAAGGTGGATAGTGTACATGTTCGGCCCTGAAGAAATTTTTACATGTTTTCATGAAAAAATACATTCCAACCGTTAATGAATACATGTAGTCTATCCGGAATTTAATTTAGGTATTTAGCATTAATTTATGGGACCTAAACCGAACCTAAGCATTAATTCGATAGAAAATGTGGCTAAAACTTTAATATTTTTAAAATACATATATGGCGGTACTATATAATTCATCTTCGAAATTGACCAGACTAAAGCAAAATGACAAATATGTAAACTCGTAATGGACTGACAAACTAAATTATATGGTGGAGTATTAAGAACCACATACCAATAATTTTGTACGCATATTAAATCACACACCAACCTTTATTTAAATTTTTATAAAATTTGATTTAAAACTAGAATTAAATATTTTTATTTTAAACCCGCCAAACGTGTAGAAACTTCGTCTGCTTTAAATTATAAAATACACGTAAAAATACTCTATTTAAATAAAATTTTTTTGCCAACTTCTGAGACAAAGTTAGACATTAAATTATGTCGACAAATGCAAATGTTCCAAAAAAGCCAAACAACAAAAAAGCAAAGTCTAAAGGAAACCAGTACAAATAATGTTTTGCAATTGTAACAAAAAAGGTTGAAACAAATCAAAGCATACTCTTAGGCTTAGGCTTGGCAACTGGCTGAGTGTTGAATGTGAGAACAGTTTAACGTTGTCGATAAAACGAAACTGTGTTACTGTTCTTCTTGTACATTAAATAAAATTAACGTGAACTGATTTAAAGTTATTATTCAATAAAGAGCTAATAATAGAACATTTTTAATATATTAAATACAATAAAAGTTATAATAAATATATAAATTAATCAACAACAGCAGACAATGACTCACACATATAGGATATACATAGTGACAAAGAAAAATATATATAAAATAATATTATATTTAGAAGTGCTAAAATATATATTAACATGTTAGTCATTTTGATTTCGAATATGTTATTTTTGTATACTTTTTAAAAAATTTTGTGTTGTGACAATCCTTCAATGCCAAAAAAATAAATTTAAAACTCAAAATACAATCAAAATACGAAAAGAAAACATATAGAATGATTTATTGAAATTGTAAATTTTTTTATTAAAGAAAAATGTCCGTGTCAAGACATATTTGTGGAGACTTATATACTTAGGCAATTTTTATTATCAATAAAAACCCACAATCAACATGGAGCCACCAATTTCATGAAAGTGAAAATTTGATTTAAGGTGAGCTATAAAAATTTGGAATTTTCATATTTTAAACTGCTTTGAATTTTTATACCCTTCACCACACTGTGGTACAGGGTATTATGTCTTTGTGCATATGTTTGTAACAGGCAAAAGGAAACGCGATAGACACATGGTTCCTTTTGAGAATATGCATAGAATCACTTTCCGTCAGTACAGCTCGCATTTATTATCCGAATTGGATAAAATTTGGCACAGCTCACTTATTTGGCCCAAGTACGAACCCTATTGAGATTGGGAAAAATCGGTTCAGATTTAGATATAGCTCCCATATAGGGTTTCGTCCGATTTAAGGTAAATGGGGCACCAAAGTTCCTATATATATTTCGATTTGCACGAAATTTGACATAGCGTACTGAAATAGTCCCAGAATGATGTGTACCTATTTTCCAGAAAATCGGTTCAGATTTAGATATAGCCCCCATATATTGTTTCGTCCGATTTAAGGTAAATGGTGTACCAAAGTTTCTGTATATATTTCGATTTGCACGAAATTTGGCACAGCGTAATAAATTAGGTCTAGAATGATGTGTGTTTAGTTTCGAGAAAATCGGTCCAGATTTAGATATAGCTCCCATATATATTTTCATCCGATTTTATGTAAATAGTGCACCAAAGTCCACATACATCCTTCTATTTGCACGAAATTTGGCATAGCGTACTGAATTAAGTATAGACCGATGTGTGTTGAATTTCGTGAAAGTCGGTTCAGATTTAGATATAGCTGTCATATATAATTTCATCCGATTTTAGGTAAATAGTTCACCAAAGTCCCATATATCCTTCGATGTACACGAAATTTGGTTTATCGTACTGAATTGAGTATAGAATGATGTGTGGTAAAATTTGAAAAAATCGGCCCGGATTTCGATATAGCTCCTACATATACCTTACATGCAGCAAATGAGCGATATATACGTCCGATTTTACCTAAATGGTGCACCAAACTCCTAATGTTTATCAGATTAATACGAAATTTTGCACAACGTTTGAAAATAAGACTTGAATGACGTTATTGCGTTATGCCCAACGTGGTGAAGGGTATCATATAGTCGGCCCAGTTCGACTTTACTACTTTCCTTACTTGTTTAAGTTATTTTCCTCGACCTGGCGTTTTTAGAACGATTTTCAAATATTTTCTATTTTGTCGACGTAGGTTCACAGACGATTTTATCTTGAATTTTCTGGCTTATTTTCTTGCAAAGGCCGTAGTATTTTATGTTGGAAATTTTCTCTTTCAATTACATTCCCTTTCAAGGGCAGACGTTTTCGTCCACCAAATTTGTAAAGGACTCCCATCTTGAAGAGAGACATTATCCTCGTCACCGCAACAAATAAAAATTGGTCAAAATTGGTTCCGCCACTTTTTTAACTACTACTTTAGGTTGTGATTATCTATCTTAGCTTACTATCGCTATCTCTGAAGGTTTTTTTCTGAATTAAACATTGCTTTGATCCGAAAAGAAAGGGTTTTAACGCCTAAGCAAATTTTTTTCCAAATCTCTACACAATTTGTCGATTCTGATACCGACAAAAATTATATGGACGGGGTCAAAGAAATCAGAAGGTTAACCGAAAGAAATTTGGAAAACAAATCGACATATTCTGGGTTATTTTTTCGATTTTCTTTTTAAGAAAAATATTCAGAAAACTATAAAAAAAAATAGGAAATCAGAGCTCTCGGAAAAATCCGAATCCGAATTACTGTAGTAAAATAGCATTCACCATAGGGATTGAGACGTAAAAATATAAATTCGGTTTAAAAACGAACGATCCTTTAGATATGGCATGGACAGTATCAAAAGACCTTTAATATTTTAGACAGGGATATTTGGGTGTGCATTAACACACTGGGTAGTCTGGCAGACTACAAATCGATGCGTCCAGGTTTCGAATCCTAGCGGTGTTGTAACAAGAGGCCCCCTTTTGAATGAAATGCATGCGAAGGCCCCTGACATTCTAATAGCGAATTTCGGTATCAATATCAGCACATGAGTATAACACAAAAATGGGAATATAGGAAATGCATTACCCAGAGGAAAGAAAGGACCCCAACCACTGCAATAATTCGAGGAGTAGTTTCTAGGCAAAGATTGATTGCATACGCTTAATATTACAAAAATTGTGTGTGGGACCCATATAATAAATTTCTGCAGCGAGGTATGCCAGCCTCCCAAAATCCTAAAATGCCAAATTATAGTCTATTCGGTTGGAAAATGCAGCTACTAGGTTCAAAATTCCGAAAAGTAGATGGAACATTGATATGAGAGCTATGTCGAAAAATGGAACCATAATGATCAGTTTCTGCGCAAATGTTTACCTGCTTTCACAGCCCCAGGGCCCCCCTCTGTCTACGTAGGATAAAGATGATGATTGTGTTGGACATCTTTGACATGTTTTGGTGCATGTCTGATGCTAATTGCCAAAATGAAACACTTGAATAAACAATCCGATCCATTACTTTATAAATCTCGTAAGTAAATCGAATATTAACATTTTTATAGGGGTTTTGTCACCCAATGATAAAACCCTAAAGAAAACCAGTAAAGTCGGACGGGCCGACTATATGATAGCCTTACCTAATTTAGTACTCTGTGCAATATTTTGTCTCTATCGGACAAATATTGGGAATTTAATGCTCCATCTACTGAAAATCGGGCGAAAATATATACGAGAGCTATATTTAAATCTAAACAGATTTCCACAAAACTTGACGTGTGTTAGGCCATACTAACTTCAGTAGGTTTTGCAAAATGTTGTGCCAATCGGACAAATATATGGGAGCTATATCTAAATCTGAATCGATTTTCTCCAATTTCAATAGGGTTCGTTCTTGGGCCAATTAAGTGAAAACTTCGCATACTCCGGACCTATTTCAGTACTCTGTGCAAAATTTTGTTTCACTCGGACCAATAGTAGGAGTTTGGTGCACCAAAAAGGTAAAATAGGACGAAAATATATATATATGGGATCTATATCTAAATCTCGACCGATTTCAACAAAACTTCACGAACTTCAACCTGTAATAATTTCAGTTCGTTGTGCTAAATTTTATTTCAATCGGAAAAATATTGGGAGTTTGGTGCTCCATTTTCTTAAAATCGGACGACAATATATATGGGAGCTATATCTAAATCTGAACCGATTTCCACAAAACTTGAGGCACGTTAGGCCATACTAACTTCAGCACGTTTTGCAAAATATTGTGCCAATCGGCAAAATGTTGGTCTTTGGTGCACCTTTTACTTAAAATCGGACGAATATATGGGAACTATATCTATATCTGAAGCGATTTCAACAAAACTTGGCATATATCTATCTAGACCTGTTTCAGTACTCTGTGGAAAATGTTGTTTCAATCGGTTTTGTCTCAGTGGGATCCGTTTCGATAATATTGCTAACAAGATTTACTTTGCAGCTAATTATATAGAAAAACATATCCTAAATTCTCAAAATATTGCAAATTGGTTGGCACCGTTATGCCTAAACGTGGACCGATATAAGCCACCTTTGAACTTGACCTGTAGGTCGATTCAGTAACTTATAACGATCCGACAATCGACAATTTTGTATACACACAAAATCGTTTGCAGTAACGAACATGTTATTCTGTAAAAATGTAGACAAATTGTCGATAAACTTTTAAAAAGCTTTTAATTTGGAACATTTTGAAAACAACATACATACAAGTTTTGAACAAAACAAGGCATGTTCAATATTGAAGATTATTTGTCGATAAGTTAACTTCGATTTTTTTGGTGTTGTTTATTAACAATATTTTTAACAATTGTTGTTAAAAACTGGTATAGAATTAAAATATTGTTTATTTTGTCGTTATAATATTTTATCGATTTGAGAATTGTTTAATTTTGATAGTGAATCGACCCACTGCAGGTCTATTCAGTAACTTTTAACAACTATCGATATTGTTTAAATTTCTTTTGTTATTGTAAAAACAACAAAACAAACAAATGAAATTGTTGTAGAATAAACAATGAGTAATGTTGTTAAAAAGTTACAGAATAAGCCTACTGAATGTAGACGGTAGTCCACTCTATGCTAAATTTCAGCACCCTGTCTCAAGGACGGTAGCGTAAAATTAAAAAAAAAATTAAACAATATCGATAGTTGTTCAAAATTACAGATTACCGATTATAACAAAAAAAAAATATATTATGGTCGCTTATAAAGACTATAGTTAAAACCGAGCATTTTCGCAAGTCCCTTGATGGTCGTTATGAACAATTTCGACTGCATGTAGTGAAGGGTATATCACAATTTGTTTCGTGGACCATACGCTCGGTTATGAAATTTGTTTACCAATATCACATATTTGTTTCGATATTGTTTCCGCATAAACATGTTCTTTAAGATATCAAATCTTATTTTAGCATAAGTACCATAAAATCGTGTGACAATATTTCCTGGCGTTCGTTGAACTTTTTATGATTTTTTTTTCATATATGCGAAATTAAATTAAGAACTATTCGACATAAATACTAACCGTAAATCGTTGAGACATT
Organism: Musca vetustissima; assembly: GCF_032173495.1. Lineage (NCBI taxonomy): Eukaryota > Metazoa > Arthropoda > Insecta > Diptera > Muscidae > Musca > Musca vetustissima. The sequence continues at coordinate 22,110 of NW_026876189.1, forward strand.
TATGATGTTAACCTTGATTTTATTTTATTACCACGTGAGTCAAACGGAACAAGTGATCAACATCAACCATACATATTTTTAGTCGTCTGAAAAAAACTTAAACTAAAAGATAATATAAAACATTTTAATTTGAGTTATTAATAAGATTTTTGTAATAAAAAAAACCGTCACATAAATTTATTATGAAAATTTAATAATCTAGTTTCTATAAATATGATTTGAATTTATACAATTTTAATAAAAAATGCCACATTACATCATGAGAATCCGGAATAAGGGACTAGTCTTCTTCTATATAGAGGTAAAAGTCTTTACAATGACTAAAACAAGTTCCGAATATTCTAAAAGGTGTAGGTGTACATTTGTATACCATCTACCATAGCGTGGTGTGCAAATTATTATGTCACCCCGTTAGCAAAACGTCGAAATATTTACCGGAGACCATATTGGTTGTAATTTAGTATTTTGGATTCTCCTTGGGTAGAAAAAAACTATGAATAAAGACTTAATGGGACCTCCAACCCAGTCAGGGTTTCAAAAAATTGATTTTTCAAAAACTCCATTTTCTAGTAACAATCTCGAAAATGTAGCCGACGACAAATTTCACAAACTTTTTTCCAATTCAATAGGTCCAGAATTTTGGCTGTAATAGTTGTAAATTGGTATTTGAGGGTATCATTGGATAACAAATCCTCTTACAAAAAAAATAATAAGGGTCCACTATTTGGGAAGTTTGGATACGTTTTCAAATCGGAATGAATTTAGGTCTATATTTAATTTTTCATTGGGTGTCAAATCTCCTTACCAAACATTTTAAAAGGCATAGTCAACATATAAAAGAAGTCCCAGTATATATTATGTTTTTTTGGCGGTTCTCCTGGAGGTGGAGGAATAAAAAGTTTGACCGGAAGGTTATATGAACATAATTCATATAACCTTCATATATATGTTTTAATGGGTGTTAAGAAAAAGAATCACTTTCTGGGTCGATTTATGCATGTCCGTTCGTCTGTATGTCCATGTTAAATTGTTAACATTTATAATTCGAATTTATAATCCGAATTGGATGAAATTTGGTGTAGGTCACTTATTTGGCCCGAGGAAGAACCCTATTGAAATCGATACAGATTTAGATATAACTCCCATATATATTTTCGCCCGATTTAATGTAAATGGTGCACCAAAGTCCCTATATATCTTTGCGTGAAATTTGGCACCCGATTTCATCAGGATGCTTCATAAAATATTCTTTAAAAATCCTCTCCTTTGGACTTCAGAATACTTCATAAAATATTCTTTAAAAATCCACGCCTTTGGACCTCAGAATTCTTCATAAAATATTATTTAAAAATCCACGCCTTTTTGGGTTTCAGGATGCTGTATAAAATATTCTTCCTACAAAAAATAATAATAAGGATCCACTATTTGGAAAGTTTGGATACGTTTTGGATCGGATCGTTTGGATACGTTTTGGATTGGATCGGAATGACTAGGTTTATATATAATTTTCCATTGGGTGTCAAATATCGTTACCAAACATATATGAAAAATATTGTAGCAAAATTGATTTTTATTAATTAACAAATTAATTAATATAATTTATCCAATTTTTTTCGATTGCTCCAAATCACCCACAATCCCCACAATATTGATTATAATGTTCTGTTCACAATTTAATTTTTTTCTTTCTCTCTCTTAATTAAATTTATCATTTCTTTCGATCTCGAAAGTCAACAGAAAAAAAACAAGAACAAGAAACTGAAAAGAAAAATGTCACCCAATTACATGGATTTGTTTCGACCGTTAATGACAGAGTTTTGGTGACTTTGCAGGATTTCACTGTGACAAACAACTGACAGCAGTAGCAGCAACAACAAGCTGCCGTCATTAACAATGACGTTTGCAACTAATGGCTGATGATGACGTACGTTTTAAAAATCAGAGCAGAGTGGTGGGGATTCATTAAAGAAATACCTATAGTGGAAAACGTGTTATGACAGCATTGCTGACTTGTTTGATTACTTTATGAATGCTTGTTTTTCAATTTTGAAATATAAATTCTTCGGTTTAGAAATTTACTTGTAATGTGTAATAGAGGGGGACGGAAGGTGATGTGGTTTATTGAAGATATTTAATTTTACTAGGACTTTTTTATAATTTAATCTGTCAGATTAAAAATCAATACAAAAAAGACACTGACGAAATTCTCACATTGATCTCTTTCTTGGAAGGTAGTGATTGTATATCATCTGAGGAAACTCAAAAAAGTATGGATCTACTCTAAAATGTTTGTGTAAATATATTTTCACACTTCATGAAACCGGACAATCGAACTACAATTCGACATTTATATGGAATGTATGTCAAAACATGGACTTATTTATTGTAAATGTTCTACAAATGTGTTTTGCCCTCCAATAATCCGGAAATCGAAATTGGAGAAGGACCTTTTTATAGGGGCTATGTCACAGCATGGACCCATATTGAAAATGGAAAATCGTTGAAAATTTTATTTTTTTATTTTTTTTTTTTTAAGATTTGAGAACTGAAGCAATCAAACGTTTAAAAAATATAGCTGAAATTCCCATATGACTCTAGGACCATCAGAATACATATAAAGAGAGTGGATGCTTATATGGGGACTATATCTAAAGATCGTTCTATATTTTTATTTTTTGGTAAGAATTTTTAATTTTTAAGATTTGAGAACTCAAAAATAACGAAAATTAGGATGTAACATGATGTATACCTTATCGTAGACCGATATTGGTAATTTTTAGTAAGAACGATTTGTATCCCAAATACCAGATCCTCGGGTAGATTAGAGAATTTTTTGGATTTCGTCCTTACTGCTGCCGCATGCTATATAGCCGCTGGACAAATACCCGAAGTAAGATCAAACATCAGAGACAACTGAAGCAATGCAACAGGTGGGCCACAGTCTCGAACCCTGGAAAAAATGACGCAGGAAGGCGGCTACATTTAACGACGTAAACGTGGCAGTTCCGTCCCACCCCGAGATTGTGCTGCTTGAAATGAGAATCCTTGTAGCCGAGGAAATACCATCACAATTTAAGAAGTAAGATGTTACAGATATCACCATGGGATGAACCTTGAGTCGAGTATCAGGCCGAGCTGTAGACTTAGGTTTGCGAATGGAAGTGGTACGCAGTATAACAGGGTGTCTTAAGACACTAGTAAACCATATTTTTGAGGAGACGAAGAGCATACCCATGCATAGGCATAATCAAATGTCGATGCAGTATCTGATTAAAGAATAGAAAGAGAATAAAGTTGTTGGTCCATTTCATCCCCTAAACAATAGGGGTATTTTAGAACCTGTCCTATATGCAACATTTCGTGGTGATTGGTCCAGAACTGTAGCTTATATCGTGCTTACAAATTATAGTGGACAGACGGACGGACACACATGTCTAAATCGACTCAGCTAGTCGATCGCTATACTAAAAGGTTGGTCTAAAACCAATATTTCGCGACGTTACAGTCTCTTAGGGTCACACGAAGCTATAATACAACATAGGTATTGGTATAATTATGAAAAATGTGGCTACAGTCTTCAAATTATCGAAAATCGGGCAGTACTGTTAAATCAGACCTATTCCAAAACGTGAGCCCATATATCTTCAAATACTAAATTTCAAATTGTTTTGAAAATAAGTCCTGAAAGTTATTTCAGATCCTATTTCTTACATGGATTTTCGTTCACACACACATACATACATGCCCAGCACAACACTTCCAATTTTCCAACAATATGTTTTTCGAAGTCATAAAAGTGTACTTTCGTTGTTCTTTCCACATTCTATTTTGTACATAAATTATTATGTAAACGGTGCGACATGCAAACTTTGACATAGACAAAAATTAATAATGCAGTAGTTTTGTTCTACTTTACATATGGCTTACGACGACGACGAAGTGATATTCAGTCCAATGTTATAGGTGCGACAGTGGAACTTGGATAAACTGAATGTTCAGACACTTTTCCATTCGAAGTGGCTGTAAATTGATAATTTTGGGTTCTTGGAAGGAGAAATACTGCATTTATGAAGAAAATGATCAAGTTAGGTCCGTGTTTTGGTACATAAAGGTAGATACCTTATATATCGTCCTTTTACGAAATTTTAAAAGCTTTTAATCGCATATTCTCAAAGTAGTGGCAGTAATTTCGCATTCCATTTCTCTGGTGGTAGCTCCACGTTTAATAGCTCTATATGATTTTTAATAGCTCCATATAAAGGTTCCATGTTTTGCAACCTGAGTGTCTGTGTTTTGTTATTTCAGAACATAAACAACCTAGTAGCAGATTATTTACGATGACAAAGTCCCCACGTAAACTTCCCTAACAATTTAAGGGAATTTTATTACACGCCACATGGTTGAAGGTATATAATAATCGGTTCGGCCGAACTTAACGATGTTTTTGGCTTGTTTTAAAGTTAGCACTTTCCATGTAGTTTTTTTCTTCATAACAGTGTGCAACCAAGACGTTAGCTTAAAAAATAAAAATAACCACCTTATTTGTGTTCCACTGTATATACATATACATATGCAAACAATTACCATACACACATATGTTACAAATATCAACACCGCATTCGTTACAGGAACCCAGAACATACAAAAAATCTAAATTTATGTAAACGTTTCGCAATGGTGGACTAACAGAAAACATACACACACACATACAGACAAACAAAAGATAGAAGCGCAGAACAACAACAAAAAATGGTTGTACAAAAACATAAATGTTGAACTTTTGACTCCTTTCTGTCTGACCAGGAAAAGCTGTCAATTGCCGCTCAAGGGTAACATCATGAATATACATACATATGTACATAGCGGCATTTGAGTGTACAAATGGAAACGGAAATGAAAATGTCTTGCCTGAACATACAACAAAAAAGCAACCAACCAAAATTGACAAATAGAAATAGATAAGGTTTTGAATAGCAGCAGTTTAATTTTTTGGAAAGATTCGATGATTGTGGGAAAATAATGAAATGTTGAAAGACTGCTGCAGGGTAGTTCTCTTGGTTGATTTTATCATCCTTCAACAATGTACATTTGTAATATTCTCTGTTCAGAATTTTAATAGTAGTTTATAGGCTCTTAATGTCGGACTCTATATATAATTCATGATTGTATTCTTCATCAGCGTACATCGATAGTATCCCCAGTATTGAACAAATCGGCTTTATACAATAGTACCGACCACTTCTATGTAGTTTATTTCGCGTAATTATTGATCGAAAGACTACTGTGCCAGAAACTCTAACATCATCATCATCATTCCATCTTTTGTTACAGTCGAAATCGCTTATAACGACGGTCAAGGGACGGCGATATCAAATAAAGTTAAAACTTTTCTCGGTACTTTTTAATTGGCCGTTGAAAACGTTGTCAGACAGTTTTCTCATTGGGCTTCATATTTTCTATGAAAAATACAAAATGTTTAGCATGCCATATGTCTATGGGACGATGGTTTATTTGTTTGGCAATAGTGACACCTATTTAGGATTTCGGGAACAATACACCCTCTATAAGATTTTAGAACAATGTTATACCCGGAAATAGCCACTCGCTGTCCGAAATTGAAGAACTATTTCATCATTCTAGAACTATTTCAGTACGCTATGCCAAATTTAGTGCAAATCGAAAGATATATAGGGACTTTCATGCACCATTTACATTAAATCGGACGAAAATATATATGGGAGCTATATCTAAATTTGAACCGATTTCTCCCAATTCCAATAGGGTTCGTCCTTGGGCAAAATAAATGAGATGTGGCGAATTTCAAATTATTTCTTAATTTTTTATTTCGGGTCGGGAATTTTCAAATCATTTATACGGTGATCATGTTATTGCTCTGAAAAAGGTTGGAAAACTGAATGGAGACTGTCATTCCGTTTGGAACATTAATTTTTAAACTAATTTAATTATTTACATTATGAATAATTTTTGCAAAGAACCCTTTTACTAACAAGGAAAATGTGACTAAAGACTTCAAAACACCGAGCATTTGTCAGTACCGTTTTATATGGGAGCTAAACCGAAGCGTAAGCTGATATCGGTAATTTTTGGTAGGAAGATTTGACACATTATGAGAACCTGAAAATCAAATTGGAGCCAATTCCGTTGAAAGACCTAACCAAACTCTCCAAAATATCGAATAATGGGAGGTACAGTTATATATGGGCTACTCCGAAATATAGGCCAATATTGATAACTTTTATTAGGGAGATTTTCTAATCAATAAGACAGGCGGAAATGCCTTAATCGACATAGAATTTTATTCTCAACAAGAATATATACCAAAATCTTCCTACCAATAATAATCAATATCGGTCCATAGTCCCATATGCAACCTGTAATTTTCAGATCTGTTAGTTAATCGAATAGTGTTTCTGACAGATATATACACTCAGCCTATGATATGTAATATGTAGTATTAACTAATCCTGACCTTTGTCTTTACCTGAGATATTGTACCTATATATCCGATAGTTGCACAAAATCTATATTAAGGATATATTCCAAAGAATCTTAAGCTCATATATATCATTCCTATATAAAGGTCCAGATCCTTTATAAGTATATTGATGGCCAACGTTTCCAACCAAAGGGACAATATTTTAGCGTCACAAAGTTACTCTAATTACTCATTCCGAATCGGTAAAACATGCAAAGGTCACATACGAAGGCCACATTTTCGGTATTTTCAAGGTCCTGGCCCAATTTTTAAACTTTATTATCTGTAATTTGGCACATTGTATTCTCTTGCCAGCAATTTATCAAGTCATAGTCTCCATATAAAAGTCTGACCGATTTTAGGTATTTTTAATGTCCATCTCATGGTGGTGGGCAAACAAACATGGATCGGCCGAACCTTTTCACACTCCAATGTCTCAATATTTCTCTATGCCTTCTTGTATTTCCATGCTAAACCTGAAAACTAGATTTTCGATCTGTAGTTCCTCGTCGTCTGTTTTATGCCTCAGTATCGTTATTCCATAATTTTTTAGTCATCCAATCCCACAGAGTATTTTTTCAGCAAGTACTTATACATTAATGAATTAATATTCGATGCAGTTCAAGGAAATTGAGTGGGCTATTTTATCCATATATTCTCAGGACCTGATCTCTGGAGTCAGAATTTATGAATCCTCAAAGGTCAAATTACTGACAAATAGTCATATGTTGCCTGTGTCAAATCTTGGAGCTGCACGGAAAATTTATTGTAAATACAATTTTTAAACCCAATTCGTAGGTATATTGATGATCCAACCGCATTCTCCAACATATGTCATAAAAATTCAAGGAATTGCGGTGGTATAAGAGGTAGTAATGACACTTTTAATCGATTCTAAACCACGTGCTGCAATCTTTGTTTACTTCCAATTACTGGAAAATGGTTGTTAGTTGCCTATGGCAAATCTTGAAGCTTTAAGGACAGTTTAAACGCAATCGGTTTGAAGGTAGGCATTTTGAAAACCGCATTCTTCAACCTATGTGATGAAAATTCAAGAAATTTCGAGGATATAAGGAGTAGTAATGATACTTTTACACGATTTTAAACAACATGCTGGGTAGATCATCTTATATCCGTCTATATTACATTGCAACCGTCTAAAGAAGGTCCTGGTTCTCTAATTTGGTTTGATTAGATTAAATGAGTGAAAAGTGATGATAAGCATCAGACATTGTTTATCCCTCCATTCCTTATTACATCCCTAACAGTTCAAGAATACATATGTACAGATTGGATAGTTAGGTTCATATTCAGCGCAGCTTCTGATGTGTTTTTGATACGAACAGAGGTCAAGACGGAGATGAATTTTCTGAGAGAGGTCATATCCTTCCCACAAAACTTAGGATTCATCCTGATCAGTTGTTATTCCTTAGCAATGATGGTCGTTTAAAAAAAAAACCGATCAAATTTATGGCCTGCTCCCCTGAATCCATTCACCTCTACTTTATTTGACATGTTTCTGTAATCTAACATTAAAATACAATTTAAATAAGGGGTACCTGCATTTTATGTTTCAGAAAATTCCCATTCTTTCAATTTCTTCTTCTAGTTTGCCATAATTATGGTTTCGTTTCCAATTGGCGGCATTTTTAGATCCCTTATTTTAGTTCGGTTCAATACTATCATTAATTGATTTTAGAGAAATCGTTGGTTGTTGGTTCGCTGCTGCCGTTGCTCATTAAGAACAATTTAAATGCTACCATTTAAATGTTGTGTGGACAAGAAGAAGAGCTGAGTGTTTCTCTAAGCCCTATTATGTGAGCGTTTTGGGGGATTTATTTAAAATTCCGTATGCAATGACGAGAATAAAAATTGATTATTTCGAAAAAAGGGTTTCTCTAACGACCTGCTGCTACTTTAGAGGGCACATATCTTCTTCGTCTTCTTCGTCAGAGTTTTAAAGACATTAACATTTTTTGTTTAGTTTTTGAAATTAGAATAAATTAAACATTTTAGAAATTCAATACTTAAAAGTGAAAGATTTGTTTTTTGGAGAAAGGGGTTTTAGTTTTCGGTCACTACATAAAAAAACCCGAAGAAAAGAAAGATTATGGCAAAAAGCGAAAACAGCTAGAAATGCGTTTCGGGTATTTAAAACATAACGTCAGTGAGACCCAAAAAAAAAAGAGCCGCAAGGTGTAACCTTTGTCTTCGTTTTTTTTTCTCCCTCTGTCGGTCGCTCTGTTCGTCTGTGTGTCTGTCTGTTGGCTAAGACCCATAGATCATGGGGTTAGGTGTAATCATTTGTTGGCTTCTTTACTATTGATCGTTAAACCTTTTGCGCTGTAATGACCTGGCTTCGACGGCCATCCACCACCACCACAATCAACTGCCATAGATTGTTTTTTCGGGTGATCATTGGAAATTGATTTAATTTTCTTTTTTTTGCTTTGTTGTTGTCCATGCCAATGTTTTATGTTAACAGGTTCTTTTTGGACGTTTTTATTATTTACGTTCAGTTCAGCTATTTAGTTGGCGACAGGTAAATGTTATTTATGGTCTAAATTTTTGTTTTAGTCCCATACAATTCGATTAGTTTTCGTTTTATTTATTTTGTTTTTTTTTCATTTTTTTCTATTTCATTTCTAATTTTAAATTATGAGACTATTGGGACGTGTTTTTTTTGTCTCTACCCAACCTCTATCCAAAAAATCGAATTTAATTGTTTTGATCTTTTTTCATTTGGTTTTTGCCGCATAGCATTTTGTTTTGGTGTTGCAGGTTGCCCATGAATCATGTCTGACGATGATAGGTCATAAACTTTGTGTCTGATGACATCAGACAAATCAAAATGTTGGATCGCATCGGAGTTTAAGTTTCATTTCCAATATTTGTTTCTTCGAATTCGTTAAGGTGTTATTGTCGAATAGAGACATTAAAGATTTCATCTTAGATTGGTTTCTTATTTATTTTTTGTAGAATATACAATTAATTACATTGTTATTTAATTGATGATGTACAATTAGTGCTGCTTATTAAGATGGTGGTATTGTTTGAAAGTGAGATTTTTGTTAATGGTGATTGATAAGTTTTTAACACCAATTTTTAGAAAACCTCATTTTATAACATTTGTAGTGGAACCTCATTGATACCCTACACAACTAAGTTGTTAGGGGTTCAGAAGCTTATGGTATGTCAAGGATTTATAACACCATATTGGTCCTAGAACCTATTGAACTGATTCTTTGGCCTCTGTGCAGTTCGAGGCGCATACCCCAAAATTTTTAAGCGTCACATTGGATAGCATGTTTATCTCGTCCACACGATAAATTCAAAAGTAGGAACAAGGTCTTCAAGTCTAAGTGTCAGAGAGAATCATTCAAACCATCATATGGTGGATAAAACTCCCCTCATAATTCAATTTACAGCTAAGTTTTTCCATATTGTTCCTCGCTTTGAATACATGAACAAATTCTCCTAAAACCCACTATTTTTTCCAACAAGTGTAAACATTTCATTAATATCACAACTATTTTCCTACTTCGCTTTACTTTACCGCTATTTACGTTAATTTGCCTTTCTTTTTCCTACCACAACGACCGTTGTTCGTTCTCCGTCTCTCCCTTACTTTGTGGTTATTATTTTTGCTACTGTTTGTGTTACACAACCGCCGACTTTCCAATAATTCGATTGTGACTTCTTTTGCATTCCATTGCTTTTATTATCTCGCACACTTTTACTGACCTCTGCATTGATGTTACAAAATTCGCATATGAATTTTCCAAATTATTTCGATATAAATGCTAAATACAATACATCAGTTAAGTATTGATACTAACAACTAGCCTAACCGAATGGAGACCAGTGAGGAAAGTAGTAAAGTCGGACTGGGCCGACTATATTATACCCTTCACCACTTTGGGTATATTCTACATATCCTAAAAGACGTCGCCTTTTCGAACGAACTTAAATATGTGATCTTTATCTATATCAAAACCGACTAACATCAATCCCTACACATGTCATTCTACAACCTATGCACTGTTTAAAATTTAATCTCAATCAGACAACCATTGATTATTTGGTGTACAATTAACATGAATAAGTCAAAATTATATATACCAGCTGAAGCGATTTCAAGGAAACTTGCAAGCGATTAATTTATATTAACTTCAGTACAGTGTATCAATCGGCCCAGCTATGGATTTTACTAAAAATAGGAAGAACAAAATTTTGCACACATCATTCTAGACATAATTTAGTTATCTAAATCTGCATTTTCAGGAAAATTAACACACATCATTCTAGACTTAAGTCACTACGCTATGGCGAATGTTGTGCAAATCGAACAGTATATAGGACTTTGGTACACCATTTATATTAAATTGGAGGAAAATATATACGGAACTATATCTAAATCTGAAGCGAATTCCACGAAACTTTCTAGAATGAATTTAGTACGCTATGCCAAATGTAGTGCAAATCGAACGGTATATAGGGACATTGGCACACCATTTACTTTAAATCGGAACAAAATGAGAGAAATGTAGTACACCAAACAAAATCGCACGAAAATATATACATATATATATATGTATATGCTATGCCAAATTTCGTGCAAATCGTGAGATGTATAGGGACTTTGGTACACCATTAACCTTAAATCGGACGAAAGTATATATGGGAGCTCTAAATCTGAGCCGATTTTCAGGAACCTTAACACGCATCATTCTAGACCTAATTCAGAACGCTGTGCCCAATTTCGTGCAAATTTAAAGATATTTAGGGACTATAGTGTACCATTTACCTTAAATCGGACGAAAATATATATAGGAGCTATATATAAATGTGGACAGATTTTCACGAAACTTAACACACATCATTCTAGCCCGAATTCATTACGCTGTGCCAAATTTCGTGCAAATCGAAAGATATTTAGGGACTTTAGTATACAATTTACCTCAAATCGGACGAAAATATATATAGGAGCTATATCTAAATCTGAAACGATTTCCACGAAACTTAGCACACATCATTCTATCCTTAATTCAATACGCTGTGCCAAATTTCGTGCTAATCGAAATCTATTTAGGGACTTTGGTGCACTTAAATCGGATGAAAATATATATGGGAGCTATATCTAAATTTGAACCGATTTTTCCCAATTTCAATAGGGTTCGTCCTTGGGCCAAATGAATGAGCTGTGCCAAATTTCATCCAATTCGAATATTAAATGCGACCTGTACTTTGTTTATAATTTAACTTGGACAGACGGACGGACATGCACAAATCGACTTAAAAAGTGATTCTATGCATATTCTCAAAAGGAGCCACGTGTCTATCTCGTTTCCTTTTGCCTGTTACAAACATATGCACAAAGACATAATACCCTGTACCACAGTGTGGTGAAGGGTATAAAAAGACGCGTTCAGTGTTCCAACTAGATCGGGACTTTGGTACACCATTTACCTTAAATCGGATATGGGAACTATATGAACATCACATATTATAGTCCCCATATAAATGTCCCGATCGATTTAAGGAATTTTGAATGGACCCACCGTGGTGGAAGGTGTAAAATGCTTTGCCTGGCCGAACTTAAGGCAATTTTTACTTGTTTCTACTGAAGTGGTTGTAGTTTAGGGTTCGAAGTTCCTGGAGGGAGAAAAACGGCACTGCAAAGAATTTACGATATAAATATGTTCTCATTTTGCCATAGTCCACATATAAATATCACGCACCGTTTTCGGTATTTTGAAGGTTTTATTCACATTTCTTCTTCACATGTTTTTACATTTCAGTTTTACAAACGTTCTGCATACTTTTTGGAATATTTTAGTTCTAAGCCCAATTTACATGGTACCATATAAATGGCCATACCTATTTTGGAAATTTGTGAAGGGTATATAATGTTCGGCCTTTTCAAAGTTGTTCCGATTAGTAATTATTGTTAATTGTGTAATATATATTTTAACTACAAATTTTGACATTCTACAAATACTTCTGTGCGACCTATCTATGGGAATAATATTTCGTCGTATATTCAATTTTTTTTATATTTCTGGATCCACGCTTTTTACCTCATTTAAGGCCACCTCTTACATTTCCCAGTAACAATTATAATTTGCTGGCATCACGTAACTTCAAACAAACAACATTTTCAGCAATTGCAACATTAGAATAACAGACAAAAAATATTGTCATCAACATATTGCTGGAGATATTTATCGTCCAATAAAATACCAAAGAAACTATCGCCGCAAACATTGCGAACAAACAAAAACCCACTAGGCTTAACGTTTTCACACTTGTCGTTCAATCGTCCGTTCGTTTGGTTTGTTCGTTCGTTAAGATAAAATCAAAAAACCAAAAAACGCCAAACAATGTTCAAATGCGATGCGAGTATGCAGTATGAGAAGGAATTACATGAGTTATTTCACACCACCACAAGTTGTCTGCTTACAAGTCAATGCGTGCCGGGGCCGATTGTGGACATTGGACTTGGGTTACAAACTGCAATTGTATATTTTTGGAATCCATTGTTTTTGTTGTTGTTGTTGTAGCTGTTTGTTATTTATGGACAATAAAGTGATCAGTTTCAAATGTCCTACAGCCAAATGTTAGAGACCAGTGTGCGTTGGGTGTTATCCAGAACCAAAATGTCATGTAAAATACACAGGCAAACAGACAGACATACAGTCAGATAGACAAACAGATTAACAAACATAAAGAATTTGTTTTTTTGGGACAATGAAACAGTAAATTGTTGGCACAAGTGTTAGGTAATTGGGTATTGTTTTTTTTTCTATGGAATTCCAAAAAATGTTGAAAATGAGAACAAATAAAAATATTACACTTAGCCTGTTAATCATAAAAGGACGATAAAGAATATCAAATTTCTCAATTACAAATATGACACTTTACAGATATTGAGAGTGTTGACATAATTTATTTGAAATTATCGTTTACATTGTATTGGAATGCATAATTTGTATTACAAGATAAGGATATTGAACAATTTGGAACGGGGAAAATAGTTGCATAAAGGTTCTGCAAAAATTGTCAAAACATAAATTGGTTACTCGTTGTTGGCCTTAGTTTTGACTTAGTCTATAAAGATGGAGAAAGACTTTAAGTTCGGAGAGGCTGAACCCCCAGAAATGCTGAAATCCCGCCACCGTTGATGGCAAATTTTTCTAAAATATTTATAATTGAAGTACTTACTTTTATTCTCAATGAAATTTCCAATTTTTGGGGAACTATACTGCCGTGATTTTCGATTTAATGACTAATGGACATGACCTATAACGACAAATATATCCAAGAAGATGTTGTAAGCCACAACTAAATTTCTGAAATAGGCATTTTTCCCAAAATCTCAAAACCCTAAAAGTTTTAAAACATGGACTTATATTGGTATTGGGAACAGAGATGCTTAGAGTACGTGGGTACCTACCTTGCGGTCTTACCCCACGGTACTGTAAACACCAGTTAATGCAAAGCGTCAACCAACGCCCCCACACCGAAATGCAGGTACCAATCGATCACACGTATTTGGACGCGATCACCTCCTTGGATGAGTAGCGGAGCCCATCGAAAACTCCTGCCTTTCTATGGGTCAGGCACCTGTGGCTCTACACCGAGCCACAGCTCTACCCGCGATTTGGGTATAAACCACATCCAGCACGATGCTCCCCGAAGGGCCAACACCAACTGCCAGGCTAGATCCGCAGACCTAGGGGCCCTGACACCCGTGCTACCGAAACCTTCGGTCAGGTTCATAGCCAAAGCTATTACCAGTAGAACGCCAAACAGTTCGAGACTGGTCACTCACAGACTATAGCCTCTGCCCAGCTTCATAGCCAAAGCTACTACCATTAGGACTAACATTCAGGCTCTCTACAATGAAACAATTGCTGAAAGGGGATACAATGCAAAAGTGGCCACCAACATCACACGATATTAGTAGCCACAATGCATCTCACCCCTCCCAACAATTATTCCACAAGCCTGCTAGTCCGGGAATGGTCCCCAACAGACTAAACTCTGCACGTTTTCGTAGCCGAAGCTACTACCATTTGAACTAGCAACTGTAGGCTCTCCACAATGGAATGACCATAAAGAGAGGATGAAAACAGATATCAAAACCAACACCTCTCGATGCTAATTCCCACACCGTCTCCATCCTCACCCAATGATCATTCCACAAGCCTACAAAGTTCGGGAATGGTGACCCTACTAGTTTCGATCCACGATCCGTGACTAGTAAAACCAACAACAACACCGCCGGAACACCAGAATGCCCTCACGGGCATTCCGCACAACACACACCAACAACAAATCCTTCAACACAACACACAACCCATCCACACAGGACAGTGACCGCAACCACTCGGGTATCCGGCCCGTCGGATCAAACACACTGGACAGTGACTAAACACCCTCACGGATGTCCAGCCCGTCGGGCCAAGCACCCGAACAACGAGCAACCAAGGGCCCTAGCCAAAAACGTCTAAACATACGGTTCGACACCACCAACAGACAACAGCGACCGAAACCACCACCGCGACACGTCTTCCCATCAGACCACACATCTCACACGCACACAGGACAGTGACCATAACCACAGGGGTATGCGGCCCGTCGGATCGCACACTTAGGACAGTGACTAGACACCCTCATGAATGTCCAGCCCGTCGGACCAAACACCCGAAAACCATCAACCAATGGCCATAACCAAACACGTCCATACGGACGATTCGGCACCACCAACAGACACAGCGACCAGCACCTACACATACACACAGATATTGGAAACAATTTATGGTATCGTTATATGGGGCTATGCTTAACGTGGAACAACATAAACAATTTTCGAATTAAGTGAAAAAGCGTTAAGTTCGGCCTGGTCGAACTTTGGATACCATCCCCAGGGTATACTGACAGATCCAATGAAAATAAAAAACATATCAAAAAGTCGACCTAGTATACCGACAATTCTACAAACCGATTTATGTAACCTATTATGTACACCAAATACAAATTTGAGCAATTTTTAATGGAGATTTTTCTGAAAATCTGAAACCCCCAAAACGTGGACTGATACTCATAACGAATGGTACAGTATAAAATCTTCATACTACTGCAATTTAGACTGCAAAGTTATATGAGGCTAAGCGTAAAGGGGGACAAATATTGATTACATAGTTTAGGAATTAGCGAATGTTTGGGGTTA
The DNA here is from genome assembly GCF_032173495.1 of Musca vetustissima. Lineage (NCBI taxonomy): Eukaryota > Metazoa > Arthropoda > Insecta > Diptera > Muscidae > Musca > Musca vetustissima. The sequence goes on from NW_026876189.1 coordinate 37,841, forward strand.
TCATTATATGAGGGCTATGCCTAATTAATGATCGATATATGTCAATATTCGTCGATATTCGAACCCAATATATTAGTTTTCTATCTCAATTCTTTCCTTCAGGAGGTATCATTATATGGAGAAGATGCCTAAATGCCCGCCGATATATTTCATTATCGTCAGGTTCGAGTTTTTTTATCACGATATCTTTAGAAGGCGGAAAGATTACAACAGATGGCTAAATCGTCTTAGAATTCCACACTTTGTAGGGTAAAAACTGACTATTCCTAGTAACGACTATCCCCCATAGTATGACAGAATACCCCTATATGAGTACCACCCTAACACACGGAACAAATCAGCTAACTTTTTCAATATAAACAATTAAAAAAGTGTCAGTCGGTGTTGCCGACAAATATATACCCTCACCATATGGTTTGCGGAGGATGTTGACCATTTATGTGGGAGATACCAGAAGGAGTGGATCAATGGGTCCCATCTTCAAAGTTGATCTTGGCTTGGTAAAGATAATAGGTTATGAAAAGTTTGGTTCAACTCGGACATTCCCATCGCCTGATATTGAATTCATAAATATGAAAAAATTAGACCATTTGCGTGGGAGTTACCAGAAGGAGTGGACCACATCTTCGGATTTGAACTAGGCTTGGTAAAGATAATAGGTTGTGCAAAGTTTGGTTCAACTCGGACATTCCAGTCGCCTGATTTTGGATTTATAAATATTGAAAATGTTGACCCTTTATGTGGGAGGTAACAGAAGGTGTGGACCAATGGGTCCCATCTTCAAACTTGATCTAGGCTTGGTAAAAATAATATGTTGTTCAGAGGTTTGTTCAAATCGGCTATTTCATTCGCCTGATATTGGATTTATAAATATATAAAATTTTCATCATTCGTGGGGGAGGTACGAAATAATGGACCAATGAAGCTCATCTTCAAACTTGATCTAGGCTTAGTAAAGATAATAGGCTGTACAAAGTTTCATTCAAATCGGATAGTCCATTTGCATGTTTTTATAAAATTATTTTTTAGCTCAATTTTGACCATTTTGTGGGGGAGTTACCAGAAGGAGTGGACCGATATTCCCCATCTTCAAACTTAAATTAAGTTTGGAGGAAATATTAAGATGTGCAATGTTTGGATGGAATCGATTATTCCCTTTAAGAGTTATCGTGCCAGCCAGACAAACCGACAGACGGACATGTGTATATCGACTCCAAATTTTTTTAAACGGATTTGGTCCAAAGAAATATGAGGTCTAAATCCAACATTTCGATGAGGCACATTTTCACCGTATCAAAGTGTATATACCCTAATTAGCCATAAGACTGAGGGTATAAAAAATCTTGGTTCATTTCACTTGCCGAATGTTGACCTATCATCGCCAAAACAAAGAAATTATTCGCTGCCCAGATCCCCATTACCTATATACAACTTATTGGTGGTCGAATAAGTTCGAATAAAATTTTTGGACCATATGATAACCTAGATATTAATCGATCATTACACAAAATTTTATATGACGTTCTTGCCGAAATCTGAACGTTATTTTCACGAAACTTAGCACACATATTTTCAGACTCAATTCAGTTCGCTATGCCACATTCCGTGCAAATAGAAAGATATATAGGGACTTTGGTGCACTATTTATATTAAATTGGATTAAAATATATATAGGAGATAAATTTAAATCTAAACCGATTTTTACGAAACTTAAAACACGCTATTATAGACACAGTTCAGTGCGATACGTTAAATTTCGAGTAAATCGAAAGATATGTTTGTACATTGGTGCACCATTTGTATTAAACGGGGTGAAAATATATATAGAAGCTATAACTTAATCGGATTCCACGAAACTTAACACATAAAATTATATACCTAATTCATTACGTTATGCCAAATTTTGTGCAAATCTAAAAATATAAGGGACATTGGTGCAACATTTACATTAAATCGGTCGAAAATATATATTGGAGCAATATTTAAATCTGAACCGATTTCCACGAAACTTAACATATATCATTATATTGTAATTCAGTACGTCATGCCAAATTTCAATAGGGTTAGTCCTTTGCCCATATAGAGGAGATGTGCCAAATGTCATCCAGAGGGGATGTGCTTTGTTTACAATTTAAAATGGACAGACAGACATACAGACGGACATGCATAAATCGACTCAGAAAGTGATTCTATGCATATTCTCAAAAGGAACTATGTGTCTTTTTCGTTTCCTTTTGCCTGTTACAAACATATGCACAAAGACATAATACTCTGTACCATAGTGTGGTAATGGGTATAAAAACAAATTAGAGCTACTTCGGTGGAAAAAAGGGACCAGAACCTACAAACACCGAAAATGGAGAAGTCGCAATAACTTTTTGCGAAATTTTCGCTATTTTGAAAGTATTTGCTGCATTTTCCAAACCAGTTTAAGTACCCTGAAGATCCCAAGCTATTATTCGAAGGAATAATTGGCACTCCGGGCTTATTGAAGTTTTTAAGGTGTAAAGGACCTCATAGTAAAAATGTCGATAAATGACATTATTTTGACTTCAAAACTATTATTTAAAAGATATCTTTGTTTTCACACAACTCCCATTTAAAGGTTCCACGCGGATAAATTTATAGCAAATGAGGGTATATTCACATTGATACGATGGATATGTGCATTATCATCTGTGCAATTGCAATTGAATTTTGAAATATATTTGAGTACTCGACTTTTTGAGAATACATCTATAATTTTTGATGCATAGATTAAGAACAAATGTTTTTATTATAACCTCCGCCTTACGGCTAATGAGGGTATATATACTTTGCAATGGCAAAAATGTGCCTCATCAAAATATTGGTTTTATACTCCATGGTTCTTTGGACCAAATCCGTTTCAGACAAATTGGACTTATTTACAAATACCCGCCCGTCCGTCTGCGTGTCTGTCAGGCTGGCTGATGTGCAAGATAACTCTCGAAGGGAGTAACCGATGCCCTTCAAACGTTGCACATCGTAAAATTTCTTCCAAACTTAAATTAATTTTATAATATAATGCGAACAGACTATTCGATTTCAACTATACTCTGTAAAACCTAATATTTTATCGAAACCTGTATAATGTTGGAAGATGGGACTCATTAGTTCACTCCTTCTAGTATCTCCCCTACAAAGGGTCAATATTTCGAAAACTTTTAAATCTCATATGAAGCGAACGCAATAACCAATTTCATCCAAACTTTGCACAACGCAATATTTTCACCAATCCTATCGGTCCTCTTCTTCTGGTACCTCTCACACAAAGTGTCAACATATTGAATATTCATAAATCTAATATAAAGCGAATGGAATGTCCGATTTGGTCCAAACTGTGCACATCGTAATATTTCTTTCAATTGTAAATCTAGTTCGAATATGGGAAATATCGGTTCATTCCTTCTGGTTATTATTCTTGATCAGTGTAATATTCAAGATGTCCATCAATCTGTTGTAATCACTCTAGCATCTGCAGAAACTGAGCTAGCTGTCCAAAAATTTGCAAAATGTCTATATACAAAAATTATGAATATTAACCACTTTTCAGTGTAGCCCCTAAAAAACGATACAAAAAGTATGTTGGAAATTATGGACAAGTCTTTTAACCCATTTTGGTCAATATTGGTCCACTTTTTATTTACCAAATTTATTAACATTGGTCCCCGTTTCAGTGCGGCCCCTGTATTACGGTCATCCTGCAATTTTTTAAACACGTTAATAAAGTGAAATTTGAAAATAAGTGTGTGCATAGTAAAACAATATGATGATGTGATTTTTTTAATCCTGGTCGTTTAAATTCTACAACGTTTAAGAATTAAATCACTCAATTTTAATTTATGCATCACATTTATTTGCAATGGTTCTTAGCATGTAGTTTATAGAAAATAGTATGAAAACGGAAAAGCTCTCAATTTGTGAACGAATTTCCGTTATAAGTCCTTAAAAGTCGTAGAACTATTCAATAGCTAACGATGGTGTAGGATAACGCGAGAAAAAAAATATTTTTTTGGTTCTCAATGGGCCCCCCCCAAAGAGAAATCCAGGCTACGGCCTCCCCCATTTTAAAAAATTGTAAATTTCATATGAAACTTTTTGATTCAAACTTTGAACGTTGTTCTATTTTTACCAACCCTAGATGTAGTTCGATGATTCAATTCCTGCCTAAAAAAGGTCTCACAATGAAAAAAACTTGTATGTTCCATATGACGCAAATTGATTAGATCCGATTAGATCCATTGATAGCGTATCGTAATATTTTTACCAAACATAGATTAAAGCCAAACATTGCCAATTATCGATATTCCACTCGAGCCATCGTATAAGTGTTCAATGATTATGTTTATATGTTTGCAATAAATCCACTACAACAAAATATACGTATGTACTTGTGTGTAATTAATTTATATTACAAAACATTTTGTTTACAATTTATACTAAACATTTTACATTTCCTTTCTGACTGATGATCTTACAGACACACACTCACACATACACATAATCAGATATCCCTCCATACTCCGTGGACAACAACAATGGAACCTGTATTGGAACTCTATTTCAATTATAATAATTTTCCAGTTACCTCGATGATGTTGATGTTGTTGTTGTCGTCGTCGTTTAATGGTTGTTTGGAGCTCTTTGAGCTCCCTGTGACTTCTTTCACCCATATAATTATGAACATACCTAATAATTCCATGGGGGACAACACGCTGGTTGGTTGGGTGCCTGCCTGACTGCTATCAAACAAAGATTTGTGTTTTTTGCTTTCTCAACAAAAAAAAAAAAAAAAAAAACGACACATATCCGTTGTGGCAACAACCGGTATCCTTCGTTACACACAATGTTGCATTTGAACATGAAGTTGCCGCAAACATCATCAGCATCTTTGTCTTGTTGGGTCCATGAATTTTGCTGCGAACGCATATTGGCTGTTGGAAGTTGAATTTAATTGAAAATTACACCAACGGTGGAACATGGGTAGAAGAGAGGTATGACTGACTGTATATCCCACAATATATATCTTGGGAATTTACAATGAAAATAAAAAGATTTCAACAAAGAAGCGAAGAGTTCCATTTGAATTATGACCAGCTTTTGGCGATTACATTTTTTGAGTTTTTGTTTTGTTTGTCAAGCGCCAAATAATTTTTTCTTTGATGAGATTTGAGATTACATTTTTGACAACAGCCGGTTATAATCGTTTATGGAGTATTTTAAGGTAGTCTGAACATAGACACTTACTATAGAGAGATTATTTTTGAAGCTATAGTTATTATTTTCAATGGTCACTAATGGATTACATTTTGGGGGTGGAGATTTCAATAACTATTTTTATTTGTCGATTCGTGTCTTAGTCCACAGTTCAATTATTATACCAAAAGACAATCCTATAGATCCAATCCTATATATATATATTTATCTATTCTCACAGCAACGCACCAACGACCTTCTAGGATGTTTGGTATTAAAAATAGAACTTATTGATCCACTTACCCCACAATATTCGGTATTTTATTCCCAATAAAAATTATGAAAATTGGTTCACATATTATGGTAGCCTCCTTATAAGAATACCTTACAAACTTCGATGTTTTCTGTTCGGACACGTTTTACAACCGAATAGGTTCAAGGTTGACATTTGGATTATCATTAGGTGGAAAATCGCCTTCCAAGAAACTATCAATATTGGTCCCTGTTTATTCATGGTTTTAGTGCTATTGCGCACGTTTTTCAAACCGATTAACATTAATTGGATATTTTGAATTATCATGGGGTGTCGAAACTTCCAACAAAAACTAAATGAGCGGAGCAATATAGTCAAACGATGTCTACACAATTACCACTGATACCCTACACAACTACCACTGAGCTTTAAGTTTTTGCAGAAATTGTTTATATTTCGCGATATTTACACTCTTTTGCCCGATTTCCGAATCAAGTTTTCCCAGAGTAAAAAATACTCCATAACATTAAAACTTGGTTTTTTATACAAACAAGTTTTGGTTCATGTGACCAGCAAAATATTGCCCGTTTATCATCCGAAATATCATCTGATTATCATTGAAAATGTTAGTTGTCCTCCTTGGCCATAACCGGAATCTCATGCAAAATATCCTAACGATTTATGCTACATTTCCGTGTGGTAATGATAATACGTTGACCCCTGTAAGTATTTAAGTAGAACTCCCACATACTTCATTATAATTGGTATTAAGTTCATTATAAACACCTCCTCTTGGATATATCATCATCTTCTAGGGTCTATGTCCTTCAGGAGTAAATATATACGTCATAGAATACAAATTTGGTTATTTTGGTACATTTGACCAGCTAAATAATGACCGATTATCATGAAAATAGTCATGCTTATTCCTTGGTTAGATCCCCTTTTCCGTTTAAAATTCCGTGATGTTCTGGCGACCAGAAATACAGACTAAAAATTATGTTTTTGGTCCATTTCACCCGTAAAAATCGACCATGTCCGTAAGTCCGTCCGTCTGTTGTAATCACTCTAGCCTCTAAAGGAATTGAGATAGATCGCCTTTTGCCTGCTGGCAGGTTGGCTATCTCGGCCCACGTTTTGGCATAGCTCCCATATAAGGGTACCCCCCAATTTTCAAATGAATGCGCTGAAATTTGGTATATTGGGTTCATATTGGGTACCAAATTTCCCCACTAAAAATTATAAATATAGGTCCACTTTTTCTGGTAGCCCCATATAACGGTACACCCAATTTTCAGTAATTTGGCACAGTTCACTTATTTGGCCCAAGGACTAACCCTATTGAAATTGGGAAAAATCGGTTCAGATTTAGATATAGCCTCCATATATATTTTCGTCCGATTTAAGGTAAATGGTGCACCAAAGTCCCTAAATATCTTTCGGTTTGCACGAAATTTGGCACAGCATACTGAATTAAGCCTAGAATGATGTGTTCTAAATTTCGTGAAAATCGGTTCAGATTTAGATATAGTCCCTATATATATTTTCATCCGATTTAAGGTAAATGGTGCACCAAAGCCCCTAAATATCTTTCGAAATTTGGCACAGCATACTGAATTACGCCTAGAATGATGTGTACTGTTTTGTGAAAATCGGTTCAGATTTAGATATAGCTCCCATATATATTTTCGTCCGATTTAATGTAAATGGTGCACCAAAGACTCTATATATCTTTCGATTTAGATATAGCTCCCAGATTTAGATATGGCTCCCAAAGACCCTATATATTCTTCGATTCGCACGAAATTTGGCATAGCGAGCTAAATTGACTCTAGAATTATTTAGTGAATGTTGATACCTCCTGAAGGAAAGTATTGATATATAAAACTAAAATATTGGGTTCGAAATTGAGCTAAATCTGTGAGTAATTAGGCATAGCCCTTATTTAATGATAACCCCAAATATTCTCTAATTCCTAGCTATGTAGTCAATATTGGCCCCCCTTTAGGATTAGCCACATATAACTCTAAATTTGGGTAGTTTCAGGATTTTATACACATGTTTCACTCTACCACGTGTTATAAACATCTGTCTTCGTTTTGGGGTTTTCAGATTTTAGGAAAAATTGCTGAAATTTATATTTTGTGTAAATAATGTTTTACATAAATCGGTTTGTAGGATTGTCGGTATAGGTCCACTTTTTGGTATGTTCCCTATATTTTAATTTCAAGTACATTTCAGTATACCTATGGTGGAGGGTATCCCAATTTTTCACTTGTTTTTTTAATCTACTCTTAAAAAATATTATTGAAAAAAGCTCTCTTATCTTAAAAAAATAAGAAAACCCGAAAAAATCCATTTCCAATAAATGTTTTAAAAAAAGTCAACACTTGTGTCACACTTTTAATTTATAAAAACCTCAAAATTTAACACCCTGTATCCTGGACAAGGAATAACGTAACGTAACGTATAAAAATAAAATCAAAAGCTAAAATGAATTGTCTGAATATATTGGAGGACACAATCTGCATATTAAGTAAGTCGGTCTGTTGGTCGGCTGGTTGGTTGGTTACGAGTATAAAATTCGCTAAAATTTATTCCAAACAATCAGTCAGTCTTTGGTAATTTGTTTGATCAAAGGATGGCTGGTAGGTTGGATGGTTGGTTATTCATTCAATCGCTGAACAGAAAACATGTCCAATGTCCATTGTGTGTGTGTGTGTGTGCATGACCGACAAAGCGTTCCTCTCTTCATTCGTGTCCATGACGCAAAACCTTCTGCATCAGGCAGGTGTCACATAGAAGCGTAAAATATTTTTTTAGAGAACCTGTTTGATTTGTTGGTTTGGTAATTTCGCAATATATCCTACTCGTATACCTTACAAAGTTATGGGGGAAGGGAGGGGAGTTCCATGCCATTTTCCTTTATTTTTTCGGTTATGATAACAAATTATTTTTAGATAGCTGTCGTTGGTAGCCAATATTCTTGTTGTCATATTTCACATTATCTTAGCGTTTATTCTTTTCATTCTCTTCTCCTTTCCTGTCAGGGCAATTGAGTATTTTCCTGTTTTCTTGCAAAAAAAAAAATATTGTTGCAGTTGTGGTTGGGTTCGAACGGCTTGTTTTGGTTGCCGCCCGTTAATAGCAGCCAGAAACAGGAAGGACTCGTTTGAGGTTGTTTAACCATTCCACGATGGCTTGATATGCGTGTTCCCATTCCTCCTCCCCCTTTATTCACCAGCGAGAAAAATGCATTCTCATTTAGGCAATGTTGTCGTTTGAATTGACCACATTCCATTTTCATATTCAGAATTCTGGTTATTAAGAATTAGCTGCACTTCACTTCTGTACTGACTGTTTCATATTTTTTTGCTTTACTCTCATTTTATCCTATGCTGCAGCTGTTAGCTGAATTGTTGCTGCTCTCAATTTTCTTTTTTCTAGTTCTAGTTTTGTTGTTGTTGTTGTTGATGGCATTTATAATTTATTAATTTGCTTGTAAATGCCATAAATTGTCTCTGTGTCTCTTTTGCTGTTTTTGGACAAGAGTCCCCAAAACGGTCATTAATTGTTGCAATTTGTAATTGATGGTGTTTGTAATAAATTTATGAAGAACTTGATAAATTTCCATAGTGCAGGAAATGGACATGGTGTAATACGTTACGGTATATGCGAAGTATGGAGAATTATAAGCTATGTGAGTGAAAAAAAAATGGTTTGCCACAATTTGGTAAAATATTTTTGATCCTGCCTTCAAAAATGGATACAATTTACTATTTCCATTGAGTTGAAAACATAATGCCTTTATTTAATCGTTGCGGCTGTAATTTGGTATAAGGGCTCTGAAGGCAGGTATACGTATATACAGAAAATCTATACTAATAAAAGAGTAAAGTGATTGACTGGCTGTCTGACTTAACGATTCATCAACGCCCGTACGAAACTGCTGAAGCTAGAATCTGGAAATTTTGGGTGAGGGTCACTCTTGGTCCCAAGGTGACAGATAAGGCTGGGTTTTTGGAAATTCGTACTAGAACGGTACGAAAAGTACTAAATGTGATAACATTGGTATTTAGCGAACCGGTGGAGTTAGAACTCTGAAATTTGGATTAGTGGTCGTTGATGGAGTGTAGGATAGATGTACCAAAGGGTTTTTGGAAATTCGAACTATAACTATACGAAAAGTACGAAAATGTACTAAATTTGGTACAATTATGCAGCATATGAACGGATAGCGATAAAAACTGGAGTGAAATCTGGAGTGTGAATTAAGGTTGAGAAGTAGTGTCCATTTAAGGAATTTTGAAAGCATGTGCTTATGTGTACGAAAAGTACTATATGATACTATATTTGGTGCAAATTTATTTTGGAGATACAAATCAAGTATTTGGAATCCTGAAATTTGAAATTATCTTTACTCTCGGAGTGTAGGAATGGGATATGTACGTAGTTTTGGAAATTTGTTACTTATGTGTAAGAAAAGTACTAAATCGTAATATAATTGGTACAATTTGGATTTGGTTGAACCGATAGAGCGGGAACAATGAAATTTGGAGTCAGGATCACTGTAGGGGTGTATGATTGGGATCAGGATTCAGTTTAAGCAATTTCATGGGTACTAAATTTGGTACAATTCGAATCAATAGAGCTAGTATTATGAAATTTGGAGTCAGGATCACTGCAGGAGAGATATGTAGGAAGTTTTTGAAATTGATACTACTGTGTACTAAATTTGGTACAATTTGAATTGTTGGTGAACCGATAGAATTGCAATACTGAAACATGGATTTAAGATCACTGTAGATTTGGGGTATGTAGGAAGTTTTGGAAATTGATACTACTGTGTACTAAATTTTGTAAAATTTGAATTGTTGGTGAACCGATAGAATTGGAATTCTGCAACATAGATTTAGGATCACTGTGGAGGTGTAGGTTTGGGTTAAGTAGGATTTTTTGGAAATTCGTACTAAATTTGGTGGTCATTGTGTACTAAATTTGGTACAATTTAAATTGTGGGTGAACCATAGACTTGGAATAATATATTTGGTACAATTTGGATTTGGGTGAACCGATAGAGCGGAAACAATGAAATTTGGAGTCAGGATCACTATAGGTGTGTAGGGTTGGGATCATGATTTAGGTTAAACAATTTCATGGGTACTAAATGGTACTAAATTTGGTACAGTTCAAACCAATAGAGCTAGTATTATGAAATTTGGAGTCAGGATCACTGTTGGTGTGTAAGGTCGAGATATGTAGGCAGTTTTAAAAATTTTTACTATTGTGTACTAAATTTGGTACAATTTGAATTGTTGGTGAACAGATAGAATTGCAATACTGAAACATGGATTTAAGATCGCTGTGGGGGTGTAGGTTTGAGGTATATATAAAGTTTTGGAAATTGATACAATTTGAATTGTTGGTGAACCGATAGAATTGGAATTTTGCAGCATGGATTTAGGATCACTGTGGAGGTGTAGGTTTGGGTTAAGTAGGAATTTTTGGCAATTCGTACTATTGTGTACTAAATTTGGTGCAATTTGAATTGTGGTTGAACCATAGACATGGAATCCTGAAATTTGAAGGTTTAAGCCGCATTTTTTCGCTGTATTTAAAATTTTCATAGAAGTAGGTGATCCAAGTTCTTAAAAAGCAAAAAAATATGTTTCCCCATTCCGTTATTATTAAGGATTTAACCGAATCCTTGGTAGTTGTAATTATTTGCCAATTGAGGATGATAAAAAACTTTGCACACAATTTTCGAAATATGCATCTAGAAGGTTTTCTCCGAATTTTCCGTAGATGTTGCTGGGAATCCAGGTTCTTGGAGATCGAAGCATTTGTTTTTGCCCCATTTCGGTATTTTTAAGGACTTCACCGAATTTTCACATCGAAGTGGCTTTAATTTGGCATATCGAATTCCTGGTTAATAACTACAAAACTTATTCCAAAATAATACAAAGTTTTAAATATGTAGTCAAATTCTTAATTCGTTCAAAGGTGGCTGATACCGCTCGCAATGTTTGATCCATTATGTCGATGGCGTCGGCGTAGGCATGTAACATATGTGGTTTGGTATACAGAGTGTCATTTCTGTTCACATTTGCATCTCGTATGACCTTTTACAGCAGGATGTTAAACAGGTCACACGACCAACTGTCGCCTTGTCTGAATTCTCATTCGGTATTGAGGTCCTTTCCGATTTTAACTGCTGACCTTGTGCCACACAAAGTTATTCTGCATAGCCATATTAATTTTGAAGGAATGTCGAACGCAGACATGGCTTTAAACACCTCTGAACGGATAGGGCTGTCGAATGTGGCCTTACACTCGACGAATAGGATCTGGCACAGAGTGAAAATCTGGACAATGATGGATTTGACAGGCCTGAAACCGCGTTGATAATGTCATAAACCATTGGCTTCAGTCGTTCACACAACACGCTGGATAGCACTTTATATGCGATAGCCTAGATCAAATCCAAAGATGGTACCATCGGTTCACTCCTTCTGGTACCTCTCCCACATTTGGTCAAAATGTTGAAAATTTGTTAATCGATTTGATGCCAAATATGCACATGGTAATAACATGAGAATGAACTACCCGATTTGAACTAAACTTTACACAACCTAATGTTTTGACCATGCCTGTATAATGTTGGAAGATGGGACTTTTCGGTCCACTCCTTCGAGTACCTCCCCCACAAAATTGTCATAATTTTTAAAACCTGTAAATCTCATTTGAAGCGAAGTTTTCATCGAAACTTTGCACATGGTGATGTGATTATTCTACGTAGATCAAGTTCGAAGTTGGGACCCGTTGTCAAAATTTTGAAAAATGTTTATTCCAATATCAAGCGAATGGAATGTCTGATTTGATCCAAACCTTGCAAATGGTAATATTTTTACAAACCTTGAGTCCGATAATGAGACCCAACTTGTAGATCGAATTTGAAGCGAATTGAATAACGAATTTGACCCATTGTTTGCACATCGCAATATTTTACCAAACCTACATTAAATCCGAAGATGGGGTCTGTATGTCAACCTCTTTTGGCATCTCTTCACAGATGGAGAATAATAAATTCCATAGGAATTACACCCGCAAATCATAAGCTGAGTATATAAATCTGTCAGCAACACCGACTTACACTTTTATACTTGTTTTAGCTTTTAAATGATATGCATAAAATTTAATCTGTTTATTAAAACCGGGACAAAAATCGGGTTTATTATCTGAAAATCCGTTTCCTGAAAAATTGCAGACGTATCTAACCGTTCTACATAATTTACAATTTATACAAAATGTATTAGTATGACAAAAGATCGTGTAAAAGTGGAAAATTATGATGAACAAATTCAAATATCGATTCCTTGCGTTTGTGGACCCTACCTAAAACCTTATTGGGAATTCAGAACGCAATGTAAAATTTATTGTTCTAAATACATCCTTTCGAAATGATGTGTATAAAAAAATCGGACGAAAATATAGATGGGACCTATATAAATCTGAATAATTACTACCAATTTCAAAAGGGACCGTCCTTGGGCAATAAAATGAGTCGTGCCTCATCGCTGAAGATGATTTTCTTCGAAGTGTACAAATTAATTTTTATTTGAACGCTCTTTTTCATAAAAAGCCTTCATATCTCTGACTTTTTGCAGAAGTTGGCTGATTCTGAAACATGATCACTTCATTTTCCTTCGAATAACAACCTTCTCCAGCTCTGAGAACCCCATGTATATACGTAGCATTAGTCAAGAAGGAACAGAGGCTGAAATATTTTCAAAATTAAATTGTTGTTTTCGTAATTTATATTTAGTTAGGTTTTATAAATCTAAATAAATTACGAAATCTCTTATTGTCTTTACAATAATTGTGTCATTCTGATCACGTCAAAATCGAATTGATCTCACTTGTCAAGTGAATCATTTTCGCTTCCAAAACCCACATAAAGCTAAAGCACTTACTTCCTACCTCCACCATGAGAACACAATTACCAAATGAGAGTACAATTTTATTATACCCTACACAACTATGTTGTCAGGGTATTATAGCTTTGTGCAGCCCCAAATGTTTGTAACGCCGCGAAATATTGGTCCTAGACCCACCTTTAAGTATACCGATCGTCATATCTCGACTAGCTGAGTCGATCTAGACATGTGTGTCCGTCCGTCCGTCCGTCTGTCCATTATAATTTGTAAACACGATACAGGCCACAGTTATGGACCAATCTTCACGAAATTTTGCATGTAGGATGGGTTCTGGCCAATGAAGACCCCTATTGTTTTTGGAAAAGATCGGTTAATATTTAGGGGATGAAATGGACCAAATACTAAATTTTTGTCGGTTTTTCTGGTCGCTCCAGAGGCCGCAATTATGGCCCAAACACCGCGAATTTTTGCATGGAGAAGGGGATCGGGCCAGAGGATAAGCATGCATGTTTTGATAAAGATCGGTCAATATTTAGCGGGTCAAATGGACCCTGACTTTTGTGTGAAAAATGACAAAATTTGTATTCTATGGCATATATATTTACTCCTGGAGGATGTAGTCCCCAGGATTTGATAGCATATCCAAGAGGAGTGGTTGGCCTTTAAATTGATACCAAATATAGTGATGTATCTACTCAGATGTGGGAGTTACAGTCAAATATTTACAGGTGCTTACGTATTCAGATATTATTTAGTAACCCATTACCACATTAGAGGGAGAAATATCGTGCTGATGGCTTTGAAATTTATCATGAAGTTCCAGAACAACGCCTACAATTTTCGGTGATGATCAGATTAAAATTTTGGGATGAAATGGACCGAAAACATAATTTTTTGTGTGTTTTCGAGTAGAGTATAATCTGAAAATCACAACACAACCCACCGTGAAGGTAATCTGGACAAGTACTTAGAAGGACTGTACTGAATATTCGAAAAAAGTAAGGAAGAGGTGTTGTTAACCTCTAATCGGACAAGAGGGAGCAAATATCACGAAATATTGCTCAGACTCGGAATAAACATCCTCAGAAAGTTAGAGTTCGTGGTAGTTGTGTAGGGTATCGCATGGTCGGCCCCGTCCGACTATACTGCTCCGCTCACTGGTTTTTCTACTGCTGCTGCCTCGAATTGTCAATTTAAATTAGCATTTATTCATTCATAAATAGGTTTCCATTAATTTCGAATAATTATTTCGCACCAATTATGGTTATCCTGTGCGAATTAACAACTGAAATGCAAATTAACAACATCAGCAGTAACAACAATATCAACCATAACAACAACTGTCGAACGACCGCCCGCCACTTGAAATCCAATCCTAAAACAGCTGATTGTTGTCAATTCATGGCAATAATCGATTGCCAGTCGTTTCGTTTGTCGTTTTTTGCTACTTGTTTAGGAAACATGTTAATTTATTATTTTTTTATTTATTTATTGTTTTTATGTAATATTTATTAACAATAAATTAATTGTAAATTTATTATTTGGGGGTGTGTTGCCATAAACGACCGACACTGCTGTTGAACAGCGTTATTGACTATCATCTGTGTTTGGGAATTTATGGTTTTATTGACATTTGTCATGTTGGTTGAGACACTATATAAATAAATATAAATATTGAGATTTATTTAAATTTACACGAATACGACTTAAAAATAGTGTTACGAATTTGTTCATCTTCCTGGATGGTATTTATTAGAAATAAAGACTAATAATATATGATTTATAGGTCTGGTATTCTAAAGGTTGTTAATTTTGGTCTTTGGGCCATACCTGAAATAAATTTTTGACGAATATTTTTGTAAAACCAACAAAAGAAGAAACACTTTTGAAGGATCTCCAAGGCGTAGATTTATAAATAAACTATCTTTGAAGAAGCAGATTTTTTAGGAATATTTTTTGAAGGCGAGTATTTTTAAAGAATATTTTTTGAAGGATTACCAAGGCGTGGATGTTTTAAAGAATATTTTTTTAAGAACCAATTAGGCGCAGATTTTTAAAAGAATATTTTTTTAGAACCAACAAGGCGTAGATTTTTTTAAGAATTTTTTCTGAAAAACTACCAAGACGTAGATTTTTTAAAGAATATTTTCTGAAGAACCACCAAGGCATAGATTTTTCTAAGAATATTTTTTGAAGGGTTTCTAAGGCGAATATTTTGTAAGAATATTTTTTGAAGGGTTACTAAGGCGAAGATTTGTTAAAGAATACTTTTTGAGAACAGACAGAGGCGTAGATTTTTACAAGAAATGATAGAGATATATTTCTTGAAGGATTACAGAGGCGTAGATTTTACAAAGCATAGATTTTTTAAAGAATTGAAAGAGGCGTAGATTTTTTAAAGAATTGAAAGAGGCGTAGATTTTTTAAAGAATTGAAAGAGGCGAAGATTTTTTAAAGAATTGATAGAGGCGTATATTTTTTAAAGAATTAAAAGAGGCGTATATTTTTTAAAGAATTAAAAGAGGCGTAGATTTTTTAAAGAATTGATAGAGGCGTAGATTTGTTAAAGAATTGAAAGAGGCGTAGATTTTTTAAAGAATTGATAGAGGCGTAGATTTTTAACGAATTGATAGAGGCGTATATTTTTTAAAGGAATAGATAGAGGCGTAGATTTTTAACGAATTGATAGAGGCGTATATTTTTTTAAAGGAATAGATAGAGGCGTAGATTTTTAATGAATTGATAGAGGCGTAGATTTTTAAAGAATTGATGGAGGCGTATATTTTTTAAAGGAATAGATAGAAGCGTAGATTTTTAAAGAATTGATAGAGTCGTAGATTTTTAAAGAATTGATAGAATCGTAGATTTTTATAGGAATAGATAGAGGAATTTTTCTTGAAGGATTACTGAGGCGTAGATTTTTAAAGGTATACATCGAGGAAATTTTTTTGAAGGATTACTGAGGCGTAGATTTTTAAAGGTATTCATAGAGGAATTTTCCTTGAAGGATTACTGAGGCGTAGATTTTTAAAGGTATATATAGAGGCGTAGATTTTTAAAGGAATAGATAGAGGCGTAGATTTTTAAAGGTATACATAGAGGAATTTTTCTTGAAGGATTACTGAGGCGTATATTTTTAAAGGAATATATAGAGGAATATTTCTTGAAGGACTACTGAGGCGTAGATTTTTTAAAGAATATTTTTTGAGGAGCTAATAAGGCGTAGATTTTTTTAAAGAATATTTTTTGAGGAGCTAATAAGGCGTAGATTTTTTTAAAGAATATTTTTTGAGGAGCTAATAAGGCGTAGATTTTTTTAAAGAATTTTTTTTGAGGAGCTAATAAGGCGTAGATTTTTTTAAAGAATATTTTTTGAGGAGCTAATAAGGCGTAGATTTTTGTAAAGAATATTTTTTGAGGGGCTAATAAGGCGTAGATTTTTTTAAAGAATATTTTTTTGAAGGATTAATGGGGCGTAGATTTTAAGAATCACGAAAATACTAAACATGGGTCGTGGGCTTATAATGAGGTTATGCCAAAACATGAGCTTTAATTTGACAATTTTTTTGCGAAGAAGTTTTTTACCTATCAAGAACACGGAATACCAAAATGCGCCTAGGAGAATGAAGATACATAAAAAAGGCGGGACCAATGTATTGAACATTTTTCGAAAATATGTTTTCATCCTTACTGCAAATATCTTCCAAATATAACCAGTAAGGAAAGTAGTAAAGTCGGACTGGGCCGACTATATGATACCCTTCACCACTTTGGGTATATTATACATATGTGTCCTAATAGTCGTCGCGTTATCTATATCTGAACCGATTTCAAGAAAACTTGTCAGACACTAATTTATATTACTTCAGTACGTTGTATCAATCGGCCTAGCTATGGATCTTTTCACGAAGCTTAGCAACATCTCTCTAGATTTAATTCAGTACCCTATACAAAAATTGGTACAAATCGATAGATATATAGGGACTTTGGTGCACCAGTTACATAAAATCGGACGAAAATATATATATCTAAATTTGAACCGATTTTAGCACACGTCATTTTAGACTTAATTCAGTACGCTATGAAAAATTTCGTGCAAATCGAAAGATATATAGGGTCTTCGGTGCACCAATTACCTTAAATCGGACGAAAATATATATGGGAGCTATATCTAAATCTGAATCGATTTTCACAAACTTTGCACACATCATTCTAGATTTAATTCAGTATGCTATGCCAAAATTCGTGCAAATCAAAAGATTTCCGTGGACATTAGTGGATTATTTAACTAAAATCGGGCGAATCTATATATGGGAGCTATATCTAAATCTGAACCGATTTCCACGAAACTTTGCACACATCATTCTAGACTTGATTCAGTACGCTATGCCAAATTTCGTGCAAATCGAGAGATATATAGGGACTTTGGTACAGCATTTACCTTAAATCGAACGAAGATATATATGGGAGCTATATCTAAATCTGAACCAATTTTCACGAAACTTAGCACACATCATTCTAGACTTAATTCAGTACGCTATGCCAAATTTCGAGCAAATCGAAAGTTATATAGGGACTTTGGTACACCATTTACCTTAAATCGGACGAAAATATATGTGGAAGCTATATCAAGATCTGAAGTGATTTTTTCCAATTTCAATAGGGTTCGTCCTTGGGCCAAATAAGTGATCTGTGCCAAATTTCGTCCAATTCGGATCATAAATGCGACCTGTACTTTGTTTACAATTTAACATGGACAGACGGGCGGACATGCATAAATCGACTCAGAAAGTGATTCTATGCATATCTTGATATCTTGATTATTTTTACAAACATTTGCACAAAGACATAAGTGAAGGAATTGTGCGGGACCTTTAAATGGATGTGTCAAAAAAGGGACGTAACCTGAATTGCCAAATTTTAGCAACTTTCTGAAGCATCTTGTCGGACCACAATACAGAAAGATTTGAGGAATAGAACCCGTGCATTTGAGGAATAGAACCCGTGCACGTACTGTTGTTGTATTTTCCACACAAGCAGCAGAACCATTGCTCACTAACAGGCAACGTTTCTAAGAGGTGATCACAATTGACTAGTGAGGTCTTGTGATTTAACACCTTACGACTTCATTGTAAGATCCACGTGAAAGATAATATCTCAAAAATTAAATATGTGAGGCTATCAAGGACATAGTAGATGCACTTTGCGATCGGGTTATGCAAATTATTATTGAAAGGATATTGTCCTGTAAGCGAGCTCTTGGAGGCAATTTGGCTGATATTGTTTGTCATTATTATCGGGATATATTAATCTTAATTATGAATTAAACTTCCGATCCGATTCCGATTTTATCTAATGAACTGCTATTTTTCTTATTGTAACCCCTTAATGAAAAAATCTAATATTTATATGCATCTGGTTTATTTGTGCATATATTTAACAGGAAACCTCCCCCCTTAACCTAACCTAAATGGCACTGATCAATCAAAATAACTGACCTGAATTAATTTCATCGAAACTCATTTATTTTACAATTCAAACCTATCTTCAAACTATTTCAAAAAAGGAAAAAAATTGTATGACAAATTATTGTGACAACAAGCAAAGAAAAAAACTAACAACCAAATCGAATTCTTGTTATGAATCGGCGACGTTTACATACATCATAAAAAATACAACAACAACTACAAATAAATGTTTATTCACATTACAATTATGCATGTTTTGGGGTTATAAAAAAAGCAAATCCCAAGAAAAATTGTCTGAATGAATGAAATAAACTCTCATTTGTTGATTGTCATAGCAATACTTCGAATAAAAATCCACTTATGTTTTTTTTCTTCATTTATTTGGGGAGTGGTAACTAAGAAATGTTTTGGATATTTTGTGATTGTTGTTATATTTTTGGAAATTTATTGTTTGAAATTTCAGTGGCCCATAAAATTGAACGAAATTTTCTAATCGCATTGTCTGTTAAATTTGTCGACTTCAACATAAATTTGAATACAATCGAAATAGAAGTTAAGACAAAACAGTGGGGAATAGGTAGTTTTTTTCTGGCGAACAACCTTGATTGGTATGACAACAACAAAAACAAAAGTTAAGAAACTATATGTATGTAAGTATTTATGGCTGCACTAAAAATGTTGGTCATTAAAATTCCTAAGAAATAATTGTTTTTTGGAGATGTAAAGATAAGAATTTAATAATAATGGTATTCAAAATAAAAGAGGTAACACTACTGGTCTTAGAAATATCAAAACAAATAGATGGTACTTAGAATTTCAATAAAAGGGGTTTATCCGACCTCGTATATGTCGGACAAAACCCATTATTTTAATTTTTTTAAAGTATCTATTCACCAATAACTATCTTGTTCCCTTCCACGCAGTCCTTCTGAGATGTAATACGCCTAATCCAGAGCTTTTTCTATCTATTTTTTATGTAACCAACTGGTGCTGTTTCGATTTTTTATCTCCTCAATATTAGTTAAACGCTTTCCGTTTATCGGTGTCTTCAGTTTGGGAACGGGTAACTATGTTAGAGGGTATAAAAATAGGAAAATCGAACATACGTAGTCACTAAATTGAATTCTGACCTTAACATTGCACTAAATGCTGTCCCCATCTGACATTTCCACTGAAAGTTTATCATCTCTTAACACAAACGTACTCAGTACATTTGGACGTACGATCATGTGTTGTGTTGTTTACAGTGTCTTGCAAAAAATGGGATTAATTCGTGAACATTTTTGTGCGAACGTTTTTTTTTACAAATTTCTACCTGGATTATCACTACAAGAGTGCATCGATGAACTTAAATAAGTGAATTGAGATGCAGAACCATCCTAAAGCATTGTGAAAAACTGTTTTAATAAAATTAATCGTGGAAGCTCGCTCAAGGAAGTAGTAGCTGTGTCGGGAGGTGCATTTGAAACCATTTTGGGAGGTATCATTGTAACCAAAAATTGCACTCCAAAAGACATAATGTCTCCCAGAAACGTTCTCTATGGAAAAAATCCCTAATACAGTTTCTCTATGCGCTGGAGACCGATAAAGGCCTTCGTTGTTGCAAGGCTTTCGAGAGGTATTCAATCCATGAAATACTAATGGTATTTCACTTTTGTCGGTCTACTGTAAAAATAAGACTTTCTAGAAGCACAGGAAATATTTGAGAAGCATAAATAGAAGGCTATCCATTGGGTTTCCAAGGACCCAAATCTTCCTAAATATTCCAAGGACCTAATACTTCCGAGAAAGACGACATCTTACAGGTTCCCCTAAGACCGAAACCTTGTAGAGGTCTGATGTTTTCCATGTATCTAATACTTCTGAGAGGCTCTATATGGCCCTCTAAACGTCCTTATATAGATAAATAACCCTCTTGCAGGCCTCTTATTGACAGAAAATACCCCTTGGGATTATATTGGGAAAATGCATTCTATAGGTCTTCTATAGTCATGACGCCTTCGAGGGGTCTTTCATTGAGATAAGACCTCATAGAGGACCTCATATGAGAACCTCCATGGAAAAAAGACTCCTAGAGGTCTTCAATGAAAATGAAACATCCTAGAAGTTATATATGATAAGAAAACCTTCTAGATAGGACATAAGTTCTTTGAAAGTAAGACTTTTAAAGTTCTCATACAGAAAGAATACCTCTTCGAAGTCTTTTATAAACAACCTTGTATGGCATCATTCAATCACCAGCATACATTAAAGATTGTATACATTCAACATGTAGAAAATGTTTTTTCAGTGCCTGAGGATTATTCGCTGCGGAAAAAATACCCCACCAGGAAGCTTAAGTGATTATTTTATATAGAAAAAAATTTTTTCTCGAGAGGTCTGAAGATTTCTTTTTTCGAAAGCAAAAATCTTGTTCGGAGCTTGGTTATTTTTTTCTGTAGAAAACGTTTTTGCAGGACCAGAGATTTTTTGCTCAAAAAAAAAAAAAAACTCATCAGGAATCCTGAGAAAAAATCTTCCGAATAGAATTTTTTACTATATAGAAAACCTTTCTCAAGGACTGAGGATATTTTTCTTCAGAAAAACATATTTATATTCCATAGATCTGAGGATTTTGATTCTAATGAACAAATTTTGTTGTTAGTAAATCAGATTTTTTTCAGAGTAAAAAAGGAATTTTTGTTATAGATTATATTTTTTTATTGAAAAAATGTCATTCGATATCCAAGGACTGTATTTCGATTAGCAATTCTTTATCAGGTCTGAGGATTTTTTTTTTGCAAAAAGGTGTTTCTCAAGACCAAACAAATTTCTTTATGAAGAAAAACGCCTTTTCATGACCTGTTGATTTACCCTTATAGTTGTTTTTTTTTAAATAGCTTTGAGGATCTTGAGGGTATTTTGTATAGAAGACAAATTTTCGGAAACCCGTAAAAAAGGTTTGTTCTCATTGGAACCCAATTTGACAATCGCTCCAAAAAGGCTCGTGTCGAGTGGTGCAAAAATATATTGAAGAGATACGATCGCGATCTTCTAAAATATGTAGTCGATAGGATAAAAAATATTTAAAAAAAAGTCTGTGTTGCGTTGGAAATTGGAAATCAGACAGAAAAAAATCAGAATCAGCAAAACAATAAGACCGTCACGAAACACGAATGCATGCGTATAAGCCTAAACAAACCGACAAATAAGTGTGGGACTTCAAAACAAGTTAAATAAAAAATCGCGGAATGAGTACTTCGAAGCAAATGGTGGTTAGTTTCATCAGTTTGTTCCGATTAAACGCAAAACGGTAAGTTTAAGGGGCACATCATAATTTGTTTGTCTGAAATTTTCACCAGCCGATATGTGGAATTTATGGGTCAGCCGCTGTATAGCCTAAATTGGACACCCAATGACTTCTTTATTCCCTTACATAAAAAAATGATCAACTATTTCCGTAGGCAGAACATCCCAGTGGGAAGAGTAAGAATATATTACATTGAGAATCGATTCAGTAATACTTTATAATTATTACTTTATATAATGTATCCGCAAAAATCTTAATAAACAAATTTTAGTGGCTGTGCATTACACGTCCGTTCACTATCGATTACAATTTCCCAGTGGGATGCTATCGAAGTGTTCCAAAACTATGTTTCAATAGGAGGGGAAAAATTCTTCGGTATTTGGTTTCAGCGCACAACAAAATTTTCTAAAGAATGCCGAAGAATATTTTAAAAAACATATGATTATTTATACTCTTTCAAGTCGAGCTTAATGATCGAAGTTTTGCAATGAAAAGGAAAGCCAGGAGAAGAACCTACGTTCCCACCATTATGCGTATGTTCTTCTCCTGGCTTTCCTTTTCGTTGCAAAACTTCCATCATTAAGTTCGACTCGAAAGAGTATAAATAAAAACTTAAAAAATTACATTCAAATGATCACTGCCCTTACAAAGCAAAATTCAAATAACAAAAACATTTTAAGATAAATGTTCGCATTACCTTTATTAGACCAGACGTATATATTAGCCATCGTATATCATATTCGGAATTTTAGAAATTTTAACCGCATGGCCTTCTTAGAAGGCAAAAATAAACACGAACAATAGATTCGATATAACATTTTTTTGAAATAGGCTCAATTTTTGGACCCCTTTTTGCTCAAAAAATAGTCCCAAATATAGAAGGCTCTTGGAATATTTGTGCCGAATTTGCCAAGAGAAATGGATATAATTTGGAATTCCGGTTTTGGAGTGTCGAAGTTTTTTTCAGAAAATTTTCGTGAACATTTTTCATAAATTTTTCACACAGTCCCCATATATAAATATTCGAAGTGCTGTAATTTAGCGTACCATCAATATAATACCAGATTAAGAGTCCAACCGATTTTAGATATATCGTTCCTTGTGGATTCCGAGTTCTTGATGACCAACAAGTTATTCGCAGAGAATGTTATTTATATGTTCATATATTGACATAGCTTCGTTATAATTTTCCCGCCCGATTTAATATATTTTTCCCCATCAAAGAAAATTTTCAATATATGTTTTTACATATGTTATGGAGGATATGTTGAATGATTTTCCTGTGGAAGACTTCTCAATCACTTCTTCGAGGATGTGTTCTATAGTGAACTCGCTGTCCCATCCTCGAAAGAATACAGCAGTTTTCGTTCCATTTTTAGTATTCAAATTTGAAAGAAAAAAATTTAAAAGGTTACAGTTCCATAATACCGGGTAACAGCAAAACACTTTACTCATTATTTATTCTTTAAAATATTTTCACGTTATTTAATCGACTCTTCATGATTATGCTATGTTCTTTAAGGTTTTGGGAAGCTATTTCCTAAACAATTTAAAATATTTAACATATTTTTAATATGGAACACATTTCTGAATATAGAATGTTTCCTCAACTCAACATCAAAATAAACACACCTCTCAATTTCAAGTTTACTCCAAGCAGGGCAGGTTCACAAACATACATAAATATTCAAAACCTACTTGACAAATTCTCAAAAATTTACTGAACTCTTAAACTGATCAATATTTGAAATATATAAACAATAACACACTGATAATAACAACACACATCTAGTATTTCCTACTTTAAAACAAAAATAATAATAATAAAATATAAAAAAAAGAATTTATATGTAAATTGTAATCGCATTTAGCATGAATATTTTTGTTTTTGAATAATTCTGTCATCGCATTTATTTATTTATTCTAATCAAATAATTATGAGAAAATATTTCCTCATGTCGTATCCCCCACCCAAATCAAAATTGAATAAACAAAAAAACAATTGAAATCAATTTTATAGACCAATTTCAAAACTAGTTTCATTTGATTTGCAGATATCGATTATGTAAATGTGTTGATCATTTCAAATCAAAGCAATCCAATTCGTTACGTATTGGTATTTATATTGATGGAATGAACGAATTTTTTTGGAGTATTGTTAGAATAATTGGCATTTTAAGGTGTTTTCCAATTGTTGTTGTTTTTTCTTGATTTTTTATTTGCTGTTGATTTTTTATTAATTTTTTTGGTTGTTGTTATTATACAACAACAATCGTAAATGTTTCTTTTATTGTCATTTGTATATAACAAGTAATACATATGTATTATGTTCGAACATAATCTACATGCGTTTGCCATACCAATATTTATGTATATTAGGCCAAACATATCGGAATTTTTATAACTTCCGTTTGATGATCGTTGGATCGTTGGTTGGAAAATGAAAGGGAACTAAATTCTTGAACTGGAAACGCTATGTTGTGGAATTTGTTTGGTTCCGTAGTAAATTAATTTCATATTCAGTTTTTGAAAAATGTAATCCTATTGAAATGGTTTGAATTCAAAATCGTTGAAATATAAAATATTCTATAAAAAAGCAAGGCATTAAAACTATATTCTCTTAAAGATTATTAAAAACATTTCCTTAAACAATTTACGTCTTGATAATTTTTTTTAAGAAATCCATTAAAACTATCGCTCTTAAAAAACAAGTCATTAGGACCTCTGCAAAAATTATTTTTTAATATATACGTCCTGAATAAATAAAATCATAAAAATCATTTTTTTAAATATCCACGTCTTGATAAAGCTTAACAATATATATTTTTTAATACACACATCCCTGAAAAAATATTCTTTAAGGAACCCACAGCCTGTTATTTGTGCAAAAATGTGCACCTTGAACAATGAAAATATATAAAATGGACCTAAACTTAAATATGCCTAAAAAGTAGTTGTTTAGGTTAGATTACAGGATTCGCGGCTGTCAATTTTGTGATCATCCCGAAAGTCGTAAAAATGTTAATTCAACCATGTCAATTTCCTAGCATAGCTGTAAATGATTTTGGGATCTATTTTTGAGAGAAAGGTTAGCGTTTCTCGAACCTCTTACAATGATGCAGGTTTATACGCACCACCTTCAGACACCGTTGCATCTGCCTGTTTCTGGGACGAGGAAAAGCGAATGTTAATACGCCCCAGCCCATACCTCCACTCCTGCTTTGTCCGTTGCGTATTTGATCACCAGACCGCCGTTTTTCTTAAACGTGTTTAGCTTACATCCACTACCCATATGAAGACCAACATTCTGCAACTCGACGATCCTCTGCATTTGATATAGATCGAAGAGAGAAGGAGGAAACCATACAGATGCTACCATACCGCACGACATCTCGTTGACGGGTACAGTCGCGACTTTTCAACATTCCCAAAGGGGCTCAAGGTCATTTACCGATGTAATAAGGTAGTCGTTGGGCTCCTTATTAGCGCAGTTTATGACCCTGACCCTTTTGCATTGGGTAACTCCACTAAACTGCTTTGTCAATGATGGTTACTCTCTGGTCATCTGGTACCATTCGTCGCTTGCCAATTGGTCCGATTTTCGTCTTCCCTGTGGTGACATTCCCAATTCCTTCTTTATTAGCTACTAAAGTCGACTTTGGAGAAGGCCCTGTTAATAGGTACGACTTTCGTCTTCTTAATATCAGTCTTCCCACTATCGTTCCTGGCCGCTGGAACATGCGAGACCGCGGGCTGAGCTGCTTTCGTCAACAAAGGCTTCTTTGCGGCTGGTAACTGTTCTTCAATTGCTCTCATCCTCTTCGTTGCTATATGCATTAAGGAGTATTTGATTTTGTTGGAACCGCTTCCACCGATAACGCCGATGCTGCCGCTCACACAACTCTTCTCTTTTGTTTCGTGTTTGTCCCTTTTATTGATCCTGCACAATGGGTTTCATTTGTCGTCGTCCTTTTAGTTATCCCGGCAGAGGTAGCCACCGTACACGAGAAAGTTCCCTAGAGTCCTTGTGAGAATACTTATTGGTGCAGGAGCCGACACCTCTAACAAGGATTCCATAGCTGCTTTGGAGCACTCACTTTTGACTTTTGTCCTTTCAGTAGATGTTAGCCTCAGGAGTAATGGTCTGTCGAGTGAAGCCGACTATTCTACGACGGGTTCCGCTATGAGAGAATCCACACCAACAGCTGGCATATTGGACGTCCCCTGTCCATTCAAGGTTAGAGTACTGATGTCAATGGCATCAGCATCGTTCTCCTCATCTGCCATTGGGGTATCATCCCAAATGTAAGCTGGGATGCTCTCCTGGCTTAGACGGAAACTGCCATATTCCTTAATGTCTCTGAAGGGGGTTTCATTGTCGGGTTAAATTTTTATTTATGACGCCCAAAATTGACGCAAAGTCCGCAGTTGCCTCCCTTTGCGACATGTGTGAGCAAACGCTCATTGATTTGTGAGAAGAGTCCGTTTCGGAATCCGAGTTTATGTTCCGAGTATTTACGCTTGTGACATTTGAGACTGGGTCTGCCAAGACAACCACACCGATATCAACCGAAGAATTTTTTCAGGTTTTTGGGGAGGTTTGGGGATCCATAGACATTGATTTTGTGGAGGAACTGAGGTCAACCATGGCATATCCTCCTTACCATGGCAGGGACTTGGTAACCATTGCCGAATACACTTCGCCTCGGTCGTTTCCTCCAATCCGCTAACTGTCAATTCACAACTATCCAGCTTGACATCGTTTTTACTTTTATAGTGTAGCCATATATATCGGTACTTATTAAATATCGGTATTTTGGAAAGTTTGGGCACGTTTGCCATCCGAATTTGCTATAATTTAGTATTAACAATAATTATTGGGTAGAAAATATACCTATTACAAATTTTGAGGGCAATCCCCATATAACAGTATTTTGAGGAGTGTGAACACTTTTATCAGCCACATTGGCTGTGATTTTATATTTGGAATTCTCATAGGGTAGAAAATCTCCATACCAAAAAATATCAATTGTGGCCATATTTCGGTATTTTGAGAATGTTTGCCCCTTTTTTAAACGGTGCCTCTCAAATTTCGGTGTTTTGGGGAGTTTTTAACCAAATTGTCTACATTTTCTACTAAAAATTATCAAAAGTGATCCATGTTTTGGTATATCGTTTTTATAGTGGTAACCTCTATTATTCAATATTTTCCGTATTCTGGGCACATATAAAAGTACCGATCGATTATGGGTATTTTGTTTGTTTGTGAAGGGTATAAAAAGTTCAACCTGATCGAACTTAACGACGTTATCACTTGTTTTATTTTTAAGTCCACGCTGTTTGACCTTGAAAATTATTATATAGAGCACCTGTTATTTTCTGTTTACTTCCCTTTATAGTTCCAAATATTGTTCAGATTCCCGAGGGGTAATTTTCCAGATCTTAAATTGTATGCATTGATAACACCTAATGTATCTCTATTCCAAATTTTTGTACCTACAAACATTTACACAGTTCTGGTGTTTTTTTCTTTCTTTCTTTTTGAAAAAAAAAAACAAATCAGTCCAAGGAACAACTTCATTTCACATTCCGAACGTATGTAAATTATTTGGTGTGTGAGTATGTGTAATTTTGTGTGTTCAAAGTTTACGTCGGAAAGGCGACTACAATGGCAAGTCGGGGCATAAATGTTCGTTCGTTCCAATGTAATATGTTCGAGAGCACAAAAAAGAATACAACAACAACACCAACTAAACCAAGCTAAACAAATGTCATACAAAATGTAAAGCAGCAAATGACGACAGCAATGGCAACAACATACAGTGACAACAACAACACCAACAACAGCCATCGTTGACGTTTCCAATGTTTATGCATTGCCAATGATCCAAAGCGATTTATAGCACTTCTGCTGAATTAATATCAGAAAATGGACAACAGCAACCAACCGACCAACCAGGCAATCGAGCAAACACCACAACCACCAGTCCGTCGTCAGTCACTCAGCAACAGGGATGCGAAATGAAATTATTCAAATTGTACTGGCTTTCAATAAAATGTGTACTTTTTTCAGTCCGATTGTACTTTTTATACATTTTTTTTAATAAAAAATTGATTGTTACTATCAATTAATAAAAACATACATAAACCAGTAAGGTAAGTAGTAAGGTCGGACGGGCCGACTAACAAACTAATTTATGCATGTTTTGTTTCTAATGGATATATTTTGGGTCCTTGGGTCCCACTTAAAATCTGGACGGATTCCAATAAAAAGTACGTTTTGTGTGAATCTGCCTAACATTCGGACGAATATATGTATTCAAATTAAAACCATTAAGGAAAGTAGTAAAGTCGGACTGGGCCGACTATATGATACCCTTCACCACTTTGAAGATATTCTACATATGTATCTTTGCTGATGTCGTCTTTTCGAAGGAACATTGACATGAAATTGAACGAACTTAAAAATGCGATCTTTATCTATAGGTAAACCGACTAACACCAATCCTTACACATGCCATTCTGCAATATATTCCATACTTTTTAAATAGACTTTAAGCAAACTTTACCCACGCTATTTGGTATGCTTCACTGTCAAAATGTAACATCAATCAAGCACCCATGGATTATTTGGTTTACAATCAACATTAATAGGTCGAAATTATATATGGAAGCTATGCTATATCTAAATCTGAACCGATTTCAAAGAAATTTGTCCGAGATTAATTTATATTAATTTCAGTATGTTTTGCCAATCGGCCTAACTATGGGTCTTTAGTACACCATTTATTTAAAATCGGACGAAAGTATATATAGGAGCTATATGTAAATCTGAACCGATTTCAAGAAAACTTGGCACACACAAGGTTATAGTAACTTCAGTACATTGTACAAAATTGTGTGCGGGTCGGCCAATCTTTGGTTCTTTAGTGCGCAATTTACATTAAATCGGAAGAAAATATATATGTGAGCTATATCTAAATCACGAAACTTAGCACACATTATTCTGGACCCAATTCAGTACCCTATGCCAAATTTCGTGCAAATCGAAAGATATATAGGGACTTTGGAGACCCATTTACCTTAAATCGGACGAAAATATATATGGGAGCTATATCTAAATCTGAACCGATTTTCCCCAGTAGGGTTCGCCTTGGGCCAAATAAGTGACTTGTGCCAAATTTCATCCAAATCGGTTCATAAATGCGACCTGTACTTTGTTTACAATTTAACATCTACAGACGGACAGACGGACGGACATGCATAAATCGACTCAGAAAGTGATTCTATGCATATTCTCATATCTCGTTTCATTTTGCTTGTTACAAACATACATACATAAGGTGAACACCTAAAAATTAACAAAAAGGTACATAAAAATACATTTTTTTTATCTTACTTATAGATAAGTCGTATATATAAAATGATCAATTACGTGAAACATGTTTGTAGAATATTCTTATGTATCGTTAGCAGCACGACTTCAACAAGTCCTTCGTTTGAAGCAGTCGAAATCTTTAATCTGTTCCTTTCTTTGGTTTTAATTATAAATTGGCATTACTTTGTAAAAAGGTTTTTTTAAGTGAAAATAATTTGATACAATTTAGAAATAGTGCTAAATAAGTCATTGGGGTGCTATTGTACTTTTGACTTCCAAATAGTGCTAAAATTAGTACAATTGTACCAACTTTTGCATCCCTGCTCAGTAATGCCACAAGCGCAACAACGCCACACCACACCACTCTATATCAGGCAGCAGCACCTTCAGCAACACCATCGCCACCCCGACGACCACCACCACCGTCAATAATAATGTTTGTCGCATGTTTTACATTAACATGAAAAAAAGTAACTACAAAACAAAAAATCCCCAACAGTTTTTTTTTTTTTTTTGGTTTTGGATTTGAAATTTTAGGCTTTGCTAGACAGACCTCCATCCAAATCGTAACAAATCGATTGAAAATTCATGAAACCAACAAATTCAAACAACTTCTTCATCATCATAGTCGCCGTGGTGATTGTAATTTTTTCGTTAGGCATTTAAAAAAACGTTCAATTGATTTATATTCTATCAATGTTTTCAGTGACACAATGAAGTCTTTCGTCATTTTCTCTCCCTCACCTCAGCAATCAAAAATCGTTAAAAAATTGAAATGACATTTTAATTCAAATAAAAACTAAACTAAATTTGAAGGAAGGCACATGAAAAAATGCATTTAGAAAACAATTGCGTTTTTATTATTAGAAGTTGCACCAAAGACATCAAAAATTATTTTTAGACTCCAAAAGGGTTGACCTGTTAGGAATGCTGACCAAATGATATTTGAAGAAGAATTTATTCAGAATTCAATAAATATAATTAAACACTTATAAAGCAAACATGACATTTTTATACTATATTTTAGATATAGCCACATTCATCCAAGTGAAAGGGAGTCACTCTAACTTGAAAACAAGCCATAATGGGCCAATCCTTTATACCCTTCATGAGGTGGATATTTAAAATCGATGTGGAATTTTATATGTGGGATATGTTATAGTAAAAAGAACTAAAGACACGTGACGTTTTTTGGAAGCTTTGTAGAAAAATTGACTTGAAATTTGAAAACGTCCAGGGTTTACACACCAAGTAACTACCACAACCCAATCTATACTAATAAAAGAGTAAAGTGATTGACTGACTGATTTAACGATTCATCAACGCCCAGACGAAACGGCTGAAGCTAGAACCTTGAAATTGTGGGTGAGGCTCACTCTTGGTCCAAATGTGAAAGATAAGGCTGGGTTTTTGGAAATTCGTACTAGAACGGTACGGAAAGTACTAAATGTGATACCATTTGTATTTGGCGAACCGGTGGAGCTAGAACTCTGAAATTTGGGTTGGTAGACGTTGATGGAGTGTAGGATAGATGTAGCAAAGGGTTTTTTGGAAATTCGAGCTATAACTATCCGAAAAGTACGAAAATGTACTAAATTTGGTACAATTTCGTAGAATGTGAACGGATAGCGCTAAAAACTTGAAATTCGGAGTGTGAATTAAGGTTGAGAAGTAGATTCCATTTAAGGAGATGGTTTTGAAAGCGTGTACTCATGTGTATGAAAAGTACACTGCGTATCATAACTATAGACGCATCCTTAATTCAATTGGTATGTTAGTTGACAAATAAAATGGACCCATTAAGTTATTGTTCACAATAAAACGATCAAAAACACATATTATTCAACAAAAAATAATTAATTTATTCTTTATGGTTTCGCCGAATTCTGCCCTTTCAAAATTGCTGGTGTTGCATAACTATAGACGCACTTTTACAAAATTAGAAAAAATTATTTTTTAAAACTTAAATAAAATAAAATAACTTTTATAAATAATGGGTAGGGCCTCCCTTATTTTGAATATTTAAAAAATGTTAGCCATCACACTGTTGATCAAAATTATTCGCAAGTCTTCATCGATTGACCGCCATTCATCGATAATCACTTCTTGGAAATAAAATAATGTTTGGTATTGGCTGTTTTCTGCATAGACACGATGAGTCAAGATTCCACACATGTTCTCGATCGGATTCTGGTCGGACATTTTAATATTTTTCGATTTTAACCATACTTGAGTATGGCCACTTTTATGAACTGGTTGTCCTGCTAAAAAACGAGTCCTTGATTGTTGCTGCTTTCCCAAAATGGCAATAATTTTTTTTTTAGTTCTATCCGTTCACCTGATGTACCAAATTTAGTACAGGTTTGTATTTTTCGGATACTTATAGTGGGAACGGTTATTCCATAAGCCGAGCATACAAAGATTTTCAGGCGCGTCGGACTTGTGCCAATATTTTCCAATTTGAAAGACCATGTTCCGAAATGTTGTCTTCCACTTGATCATTACATCGAATTCGTAGTCTTCCCCTTCTACGTGAACCATCAGTTGTTTAGCATTTATATGTCTTCTGGGCTGGGGCATCCTTATCCATTCTCGCAACATACCTAGCCAACGTTGTCGCTGCAGCTCGATCCGTCTGACTATGTCCATGACCGAGAATAGATGGTACAACTATGGTTCATCCGACGGTGATATTCACCGTCAGATCAGATTCAGATCGGCCTATAGAGCTTTATGCTTGCGCAGGTACCCATGCTTCAGATCCATACAACAGCACGGATAGTATCGGCGTCTTGTAGAGTGTGAGTGTGGTCTAGCGGGAGGTGGCCTTGCTTCTAAACTGCTTACATATACCATAGTTGCCTTTTTTGGCCAACACCATCTCCGAATTTCAAAACTGATGTCATTAGTTTTATTTATGGCGGTACCATGATATATATACCTTGACTACCCCGAAGCTATAGTTCTAAGTTCCACAGTTGGTCCGAGTCTACTGGACGTCTTGTGCGTTGACCAATTATATCGATGTCATCGGCTTGGGCGAGTAACATGTGTTGTTTGATGTACAGAGTGCCATTTCTGTTCACCTTTGCCTCTCGTATGACCTTTTCCAGCAAGATGTTAAAAAGGTCACTCGACAAACTCTCACCTTGTCTGAATCCTTGCTCGGGATTAAAGGGCTCCGAGAGGTCCTTTCGGACTTTAACTGCTAACATTTTGCCAGTTTAAACACCTCTAAACGGATGTCGAATGCGGCTTTACAGTCGATAAATAGGTGGAATGTGTCGATGTGTCGATGTGTTTTTAGTGGATTGTTTCCAGGATTTAACGCAGAGTGAAAATCTGGTCAATGGTGGATTTGCTGGGCTTGACGCCGCATTGGTATGATCCAATAACGTCATTGACCATTGGCTTCGTCGTTCACACAGTAAGCTGGATAACACTTTATATGCGATGGGAAGGAGACTTATTCCTCTATTGTTGGCACATATCGTCCTGTCTACCTTTGTGTACGGGAAACAGGATGCTGAGATTCCAATTATTGGACATGCCTTCCTATAGCCACATTGTACAAATGAGCTGGTGCATGCTCCTGACCATCATTTGACCACCGGTCTTGATCGGTAGATCGGCTGGTACTCTATCGACACCTGCTGATTTATTATTCTTCAGCCGATTAATTGCTCTTCTGACCTCATCTTGGCTAGGTGGTATACGGCAAAACTAGTCATGTGGTGATAGTTCCTTTTGAGCAACGTAGGACATTCAAATCTGAGTGGTACACCACAATTTGTTTGCTGAAATTCGGAAAAAGAGCAAGAGAAGACTAATCATTGTGAACCATGACAATGCGATTTTTCACACCGGCAATAGTTCATCCTATACTATACAGCATGAATTTGAAACCCAGTTGCTTATTTTTTTAATTTTCCCTTTCAGACATTAAAACTAATATCAATGTAAAAATTGAAGGCACTACCACTACACCACGAACCTCTAAGAATCGGATGAGTTCCACTAGAAACTACAATATTTTTTATTTTGTTTCAACAGTATTTTTTAAATATATTCTAGATTCAAATCATCAGTAAATGCCTATCTTTTCTCCTCTGACTTTCTTTACTTTCTTCCAGGGTAATTAATTGTGAAATCAGTGTCAATGATGCTCCAAATTTAATTGATGGTTGCAAATGAAAGCCGTGGGACCCCTTTGACCATTTAACTTACTGCAACCAACATATGTTCAATCATTACCATGCCAAGCCTTCCACACGAAACTTGTAAATGCGAAAGCATTACCAATATTCCATTAGCTGCAATTTCGGAAAACCCCTGAAGTCTCAAAAGCAAAACGAGAAGAAACACATTATTGGTAAACACCACTCATTATCGCCCGGCAAATATATCATTATCCTCATTATGCTATGCTACCTTATGATGCCGCCGGATCATTGCCTTGTAAATATGTACACATACCTACAATGGAGATCACTCTCTCGCTCTACTGCAGTAGTTTAGAACTTCAAAAAATACGGGTATCGATGTATGGATAATCATCGATTTGTTCGAAATTGTTTAAACCCCACGAGTAGAAGTAATGGAAAGCCTATTAACTAACCATTTGTCTGACATGTAATCATTGTTTTGCTACTCTATGTGGCTGGATGGCTGGCTGACTGACTGCTTGGCAGATAGACTGAATGACCGACCATCTGACAATTATTTATATTCACTATGCCATGAGATTTGAGCATCCACACCGTAGAAATTTAAAATCCCAACAATTGACATATTGATTGATTATTAAACGTTGAAAAGTTGTTGTCTGGATAATTGATTGGACCCAAAAAAAAACTGACCAACAAGCTCATGGGAAGGCATTACTGACCACAAAATGAGTTAATGATTTGTGGTTTTTTTCAAAAATGTATGTTTGCTTCTTAAGATTTCTTAAGACAAAAAAACAAGTCAAATATGAACTAGGTGTGAATTGACAAATGAACATGAATATATAATTTTTTGTTTAAAATAAGTACACACTCACAGATTTAAATAAATGGATAATTAATAAAAAAAAATAAATGAGATATGATAAAGTATATAAAAAATATATTTAAATATCAAAAATTTAAATATATTCGTAATCAGGAGCATATGATGAAAACTAAAGCAGAGTCGGAAAACAAAGAAATAAGAAATTTTTATACTTTCTATAACCATCTGGATATACCACAAAAGTTCCATAAGTCGAGCTTAAAACCAGTAAGGAAAGTACTAAAGTCGGACGGGGCCGACTATATGATACCCTTCACCACTTTGGGTATATTCAACAGATGAATCTTAACATACGTCGCATACGTCAGTATTTATAAAAGCTATATCGAAATGTAAGCCGATCCAAATTTGAACCGATTTCAATAAAACTTTCCACATGCTAGGTTATATAAAAGATATAACAGTGGGTCTTTGGTGCACATTTTCCTTAAAACCTGACGAAACTATATATAGGAACTATATCTAAATCTGAACTAATTTCAACAAAACTTGCCACACGTTATCTCATAATAATTTCTATAAGTTGTGCACAATTTTGTGCTAATCGGACCCACCTGGGGAATTCGGTGCAGAATTTATATCTAACTTATAGGTTATACTAAGTTCATTACGAAAGATATAAAGGGACTCTGGTGCACCATTTACCTAAAATCGGATGGGCCAAATAAGTGACGTATGCCAAATTTCATCCAATTCAAATAATATATGCGACCTGTACTTTGTTTACAATTTAACATGGACAGACAGACGGACATGTATAAATCGACTTAAAAAGTGATTCTATGCATATTCTCAAAAGGAACCATGCGTCTATCTCGTTTCCTTTTGCCTGTTACAAACATATGCACAAAGACATAATACCCTGTACCACAGAGTGGTGAAGTGTATAAAAAGGGGGTTATAAGGGGACTACACCTAAAAGGGGGTGAATACTAATAATTTTTGGTAGGGAGATTTGTTGCTATATACGACTACAAAATACCAAATTACAGCGAATTCGGTTGAAAACCGTGCTCAAGAACCCCAAAATACCGAGAATTGGAGGGTACCCTTTATAGGGGCTACCCGAAAAAATGGACCTATATTTATAATTTTTGGTGAAGAGATTTGCTACACAATAATAACTCAAAGTTCCAAATTTCAGCGTATTCGGTTGAAAAACGGGCTCAAGAACCCCAAAATACCGAAAATTGGGGGTACCCTTATATGAGGGCTACCCGAAAAAATGGAGAGATTTGTGGAGAGATTTGATACCCAATAAGAACTCAAAGTTCTAAATTACAGCCAGTTCGGTGAAAAAATCCGGTCAAAACCCCCCAACAACTGAAAATTGGGAGGTACCGTTATATGGGGGCTACCAGAAAAAGTGGACCTTTATTTATACTTTTTAGTGAAGAAATTTTGTATCGAAAAAGAACCCAGTTTACCAAATTTCAGGGAATTCGGTTGAAAAATGCGCTCAAGAACCCCAAAATATTGAAAATTTGGGGGTACCCTTATATGGGAGCTATGCCTAAACGTGGACCGATTTTCACGAAACTTAACACACATCATTCTAGACTATGTTAAGTACGCCGTGCCAAATTTCGTGCAAATCGAAATATATTTAGGGACATTGGTGCACCATTTTCCTTATATCGGACGAAAATATATATGGGAGCTATATGTAAATCTGAACCGATTTTTATGAAACTCAGCACACATCATTCTAGGCTTAATTCAGAACGCTGTACCAAATTTCGTGCAAATCGAAAGATATTTAGGGACTTTGGTGCACCATTTACGTTAAATCGGACGAAAATATATATGGGAGCTATATCTAAATCTGAACCGATTTTTTCCAATTTCAATAGGGTTCGTCCTTGGGCCAAATAAGTGACGTATGCCAAATTCCATCCAATTCGGGTAATAAATGCGACCTGTACTTTGTTTACAATTTAACATGGACAAACAGACAGGCGGACGGACGGACATGCATAAATCGACTTAAAAAGTGATTCTATGCATATTCTCAAAAGGAACCATGTGTCTATCTCGTTTCCTTTTACCTGTTACAAACATATGCACAAAGACATAATACCCTGTACCACAGTGTGGTGAAGGGTATAAAGATTTCCAGCGCATCGGACTTGAGAGCAGATTTTTCAA
The DNA here is from genome assembly GCF_032173495.1 of Musca vetustissima. Taxonomy (NCBI): domain Eukaryota; kingdom Metazoa; phylum Arthropoda; class Insecta; order Diptera; family Muscidae; genus Musca; species Musca vetustissima. Next base: position 74,586 of record NW_026876189.1, read on the forward strand.
ATTTGAAAGACCACGCTTCGAGATGCTAACTAATCTTTCCATCGAATTCGTGGCCTTCCACGTAATGCGAGGGAGAATTATCGGGAGAAAAGGAGAGAGAAAAAACGTGTTTTCAGGCAAAAAGAAGAAAGAACAAGAAAAACGTGAGCGTGAGGAAATCGAGATGTACAAGAGTCAGAATTTAGTCCGGAAATTTTACCAATGAGTAAAACATCAAACCGAAGGCTTTGGTGCAGGCATATCCTCCTGTAGAGATGAAGATGAAAACATGGTGACATATACATATGCCGTGTTGAGGATCTGGAAGGAGGATATTCTACATATATATCCTAACAGACGTCGCAAATATATATGGGAACTATTTATAAATCTGACCAGATTTTCTTGAAACTTGGCACACACCATTCTGGAACTAATTCAGTATTTTGTGCCAAATTTCGCGCAAATCGAATGATATATAGGGACTTTGGTGCTCAATTTACCTAAAATCGGACGAAACTATATATGGGAGCTATATCTAAATCTGAACCGATTTTCTCGAAACTTGGCACACATCATTTTGGACATAATTTAGTGCTCTGTGCCAAATTTCGTTCAAATCGAAAGATATATAGGGACTATGGTGAACCATTAACCTTAAATCGGACGAAACTATATAAGGGAGCTATATCGAAATCAATTTGCTCGAAACTTGGCACAGATCATTCTGGACTTAATTCAGTACTTTGTGCCAAATTTTGTGCAAATCGAAAGATATATAGGGACTTTGGTGAACCATTTACCTTAAATCGGACGAAACTATATATGGGAGCTATATCTAAATCTGAACCGATTTTTCAATAGGGTTCGTCCTTGAGCCAAATAAGTGACGTGTGCCAAATTTCATCCAAATCGGATCACGAAACTATATATGGGAGCTATATCTAAATCTGAACCGATTTTTCAATAGGGTTCGTCCTTGGGCCAAATAAGTGACGTGTGCCAAATTTCATCCAAATCGGATCATAAATGCGACCTGTATTTGTTTACAATTTAACATCTACAGACGGACAGACAGACGGACATGCATAAATCGACCCAGAAAGTGAAAGTGCATATTCTCAAAAGGAACTATGGGTCTATCTCGTTTCCTTTTGCCTGTTACAAACATATACACAAAGACATAATACAATGTACCACAGTGTGGTGAAGGGTATAAAAATTTCTGGTGTCAAATAGTGGCGGTGAAGAAGATACCCCAGAACCAATAAGAGATGACGGCATAGATTGTTTACCACCTAGCCAAGATGCGGTATGAATAGCAGTTAATCGTCTGAAGAATAATAAAGCAGCCGTTGCCAATGGATTACCAGCCGAAATATTCAAGACCGGATGCTGGTCAGGGGCATTCACCAGTTTATTAGTACAATTTGGCTAGAAGAATGCATGCCCTATGATTGCAATGACAGCATCCTGTGTCCCGTGTACTAAAATGTATACTCATAATCTACAAGACGCTGAAGGATCAGTAGCATGGATACTTGCACAAGCAGATGAGACAGCTCTTGGAGTGTTTGAGAGAAAAATTATCCGAAAGATCTATGGGCCGATCTGCGTTGACGGGGAATATATATTATATCATCTATTCTCGGACATCGACATGGTCAGACGTATCTAGCTGTAGCGACTTCGGTGGTTAGGTCATGTTGTAAAAATGGATGAGGATGGCATTTTTGGTAGAGAGTGGACAATTCTTTGTCATTGTGCTTCTATATTATTATCGTGACAAGGAGTGCTTTCGCCAAGCCGGTGGGTAAGTTGTGCGAAGTAGGCTTCTGCTACCCGTTGTTTTTGAAGCTTTTCGACGTCGAGTTTCCGTGTTGTGTTAGATCGCAACTTTGCTGCTACATTAAGACGAATGCGAAACTTGGCTGCTACAAGGTAGTGGTCCAAATCGATAATTGCTCCTCCGATTGATGAATCTTCTAAAACACTAAAACCGCCTATCAAAGCATGATCAATTTGATTTCTCGTTGCTTGATCAGGAGAAATCCAGGTGGCCTTGTGTTTATCGAGATGCTTGAGTCTGGTGCTGCTAACTACCATATTTTTTGCTGCCGCAAAGTCATGCCATTATCGGAAGGGTATTATTCTGTTTAGAAAAAAATATCTGCAGAAGGTCTTCTGTAGGATGGTTTTCTATAAAAGTCCAATCAAATTGCCTTCTATTTATAGCAAACCTTCAAAAAGTCTGCTATATATAGAAGAATCTTCTACATTTATAGAAAAGCTCTCTTCTATATAAAGAATAACTTTCAAAAGATTTTTCATTTATAGAATACCTCTCTATCTTAATTTTTAAGGGACTTTTGTGCTTTAAGTAGGTCAAAGGGTTTTCTATTCATAGACGTCCTTCAATAAAGTATTTTAAAAATTAGCACCCCTTATCGTACTGATAATTGTCACTCCAATTACACAAAAACCTACACGGCTGACAACAATTAAATCAATGCAACCCCACCATCGTTGGGCCCACCCTAAAATTAAAGCGGTACGGTATTAATGTTGAACGTTTTGGACATACAATATGCTGCATGCATAATGACCAGATAGGCATAATTACCGGCGGATAACGTAGCCGATAGCTAGACAGACGTGTTCCGATACCACGTAGGGTTGAAGTGTCTGATGGCATTTTCTAATTTCGAAGAAATCATTTTGATAACACAACAATCAACACACCGGATTGCATACCGAATGCATTCGGAAAACCGAATGACATCGAAGACAAAACCATTTGATTACAACGATGTAAATATGCAAATAATTTCATTCATTACCAAATGCAAAGTAAATTTTCGATGAGTGTGTGTGTCTGTCTTTGTTATGTATTACATTTCGTAATATTTCTATGGAAATTTCAAATGAATATTCAATGATTTTTTTGAAATTAACAATGAAATGTTGAAAATGGAAATTTAAAACGAAAAAGGTAAATGGAATCAATTTCACACTGGGAAGTGTCAATGCAATGAATTCGATGCAATTTGAAATCGTTTTTTTCTAGATACTGATAACTTTCCTTAAGTCAAAATGTTCATTCAAGTTTTTGTTTTCCCCTTTTTGTCATGCGGAAGAATTCTGTATAGATCTGTGATGACTCATTTCGTGTCTGATGACTTTTTGAGTGACATCCAGTCAATACAAAAAAAAAAAAAAACAAAGATCACAAAGGTGTACAACAAAAAGTCAAAATGCCAGACAGTGAAGGTATCGATGAGACAAGAGAAAATATTCCAAATGACATTCCTAGAAGGGAAAAAACACTAAGGCTGAATGGAACATTACACAGCCAAATAATTGAAAAAAATATAGACAAAAATAGAACTCAAAAGTGACTTAGATGTAGAACAAAGGGATTTCCGTTGAATCGATAATGAGTTGTAGTTTTCGGAATGGAAACTCAAAAATAGATGTAATTGTGCCAAAATAAATATTTGAAAAAGTGAGTTGTATTTCAGTTCTATAAGAAAACCAGTGAGCGGAGCAGTATAGTCGGACGGTGCCGGCCATACGATACCCTACACAACTACCACGGAACTCAAATTTTCTGCGGATGTTTATTCCGTGCCTGGGCAATATTTCGTGATATTTGCATCCTCTTGCCCGATTAGAGGTAAACAGCATCTCTTCCTCACACTGACATATTTTCCGAATATTACGAGTATTCAGTACAGCTATTGTCCAGATACCCTTCACCGTGGGTTGTGTTGTGATGTTCGGCTTTCATTTGTGGTCTATAGATCGACTCGAAAATAACACAAAAAATTAAGTTTTCGGTCCACTTCATTCCAAAATTATTATCTGATCATCACCGAAAATTATAGGCGAAAATTATAGGCGAAAATTATAGGAGCGGAACTATAGCGCTCTAGAGTGATAATGGGTTACTAAATAATATACGAATACGGAGATACCTGTAAATATTTAGGTGTAACTCCCACATCCGAGCACATACAACAATATAATTGGTCTTAATTTAAAGGTCAACCACTCCTCTTGGATATATATATAAACTTCTCGGGTCTATGTCCTTCAGTGGTAAATATATATGCTATAGAATACAAAATTTGTAATTTTTCACACAAAAGTCAGGGTCAACTTGACCCGCTAAATATTGACCGTTCTTTATGAAAACAGGCATGCTTATTCTTTGGCGCGATCCCCTTCTCCATGCAAAATTTCACGATCTTCGGGCCATTATTGCGGCCTCTGGAGCGACCAGAAAAACCGAAAAAATTAGTATTTGGTCCATTTCATCCCCTAAATATTAACCGATCTTTCCCAAAAACAATAGGGGTCTTCATTGGCCAGGACCCATCCTACATGCACAATTTCGTGAAGATTGGTCCATAACTGTGGTCTGTATCGTCTTTACAAATTATAATGGTCCGACGGACGGACGAACGAACACACATGTCTAGATCGACTCAGCTAGTCGAGATATGACGATCGGTATACTTAAAGGTGAGTCTAGGACCAATATTTCGCGGCGTTACAAACTTTTGGGGCTGCACAAAGCTATAATACCCTGACAACATAGTTGTGTAGGGTATAATAATAAATTTAGAACGCCAATCGATTAATTACCTATTTAAGAAACCATTCAAAAGTACCATTCAATAAAATGCGGCGGCACTCCCACATTTAGAAAACCATTTTATATTTTTTAGATCACTTATTTTCCGTCTTTTTCTTCTAGATGATCTCTGTCCTAAAATCCTCGAAATTGTTTTAAGTGTTGTTGTCATCGCTGTTAGAAAAATTGTCGCAGTGATTTTGAATATCGTGTTGGGGTCGCCATCATTCACAATACCCGTGTGCCGTGATATCACAACATTTGGGGGAGAGAGAGATTAAGTGAGACACACAGCCAGTAGGAAGGCAGCAGACAGGCGAGTCAAGAAAAAAAACCAAACGCTTTTTGGCCCATGCATTGATGCAATTTAAAATACAAATACTGGTCATTGAACTCAATTTTCTTTTTATTTTCACTTGAATTGAATTTGATGAGCGAACAACATAGTGTAATGTCTTTCAAATAGACAAAAATAATAACACAACCGTTGCGATCAAAGTCCAAAATGTAATATGTTTATTTTCTGTTTACAAAAGAGAATAGGTTTCAACAATCACTACTGTTACACTCATTAGTAGTGATTGAGTGATATTTAATAAACAACGAATGAGAGGGAATGGAAGAATGTAAGAGTACTAAACAGTAATATTACAGTAGGCTCTGCATACAAGTACTATATAGTAATATTACAGTAGGCTCTGCATACAATACAAAATACAGTATATACTTGATATATGCAATACTCTATATGCTCCTCCTAAAGCTGTTTCATACATATTAAAATTCAAATATTTAATTCAAAATAATTTTACAATATGGATATTTACATAAAAATTTTTTTTTTTTTTGAAATTATTTTATATATATATATATTTTTTTTAGTTTTTTTTAACGACTTTTCCTCCTGCTCGAGGTCTGAGATTTCTTGTGGTTTGTGAAGTATCTTCAGTTATTGATGGAGGTGTGACTATAGCATTGTTGTCGTTGTTGTTGGATGGAATCGTGATGTCGTTGGACAGCTGTTGTACAGAACTGCCTCGGATTTGGTCTAAATGACGTTTGATGTTGTTATTATTGTGACTTAATGTACACGAGTAAGATTGAGGTCCGAGTTGTTGTGTGATTGTAGCTTGTGTCCAACTGGGTTTATTGGTATTTCGGTAATCTCGAACCATAACCTTTTGACCTTCATGGAAAGTTGCATTGCGTTTTCCTTTATGATGTATTATGTTTTTCTCTTGCGAAAGCTTTAATTTTTCTTTTATGGTAGGAGGTTTAAGATTGCTGAATCGGGTCTTGAGCTCTCTCCCGAAAAATATTTTTGCCGGTGACTCACCAGTACTGCAGTGGATCATATTTCGATAGTCCATTAAGAATCGGCATAAAATCTGATCAATATTGGCGTCTCTGTTACCATCCAAATTTGCATAGATAGATTTTTTAAGCGTTTTGACAAAATTTTCGGCTTGCCCATTTGTGGATGGATGTCCGGGTGCAGTTAAACTGTGCTTAATTCCATTTAAGGATAAAAATGTCTGAAATTCAGATGATGTGAACTGTGACCCATTGTCACTAACTAGGGTATCCACTAATCCATACCTGCAAAATAGTTCTCTTAGTTTTCTTATTGTAAAAGAAGATGTTATGTCCTTTGTCTTAAAAACTTCGACAAATTTAGAATAAGAATCGATAACAACCAAAAAATGAAAGTTTTTAATTGGACCAGCAAAATCAACGTGAATACGTTTCCATACTGAACCACAGGGCTCCCATGGTATCAAAATTCCTTTCTGAGGACTAGGCTGTAATTTTTGACACGGTACACAGTTTTTTATGAGACTTTCTATATCTTTATCAATACCAGGCCACCATACATACGACCTAGCCAATGCTTTTGTTTTGACTATTCCTAAATGTGAGGAATGCAAAGCTTCCAAAATTTTGGATTTTAATTTTTGAGGAATAACTGTTCTGTATCCCCATAGAACGCAACCATATTCTACAGTTAATTCAATGTATTTTTCTCGAAATGTGGAAAAAATAGGATCTTTTAAATTTACAAGTGTACCATCCAAAATACTTGCTGCTACCTTCGATAAAATCGGGTCTCTTCGGGTTTCTCTGCAGATATCTTTGAAGTCCACTGGAAAATCTCTTTGTGATTCAATAAAATTTATATATGAACTTTCACTATGATTACTTTCAAAGTTTATATGAGGTAATCTGGAAATAGAATCAGCTTCATTTTTACATCCTTTTACATACTCAATGGTATAATTAAAACCAGAAAGGATCAAGGCCCAACGTTGCATCCTCGCTGACGCCATTATTGGCAAGCCTTTGTTACTTCCAAAAATTGTTAACAGTGGACGATGATCAGTCTTCAAAATAAATCTATTTCCAATCAAATATTGTTTAAGCTTTGTAACACAAAACACGATAGCAAGAGCTTCTTTTTCCAAAGTGCTATAATTTTTCTCACTCTTGGTTAAAGCTCGTGAAACAAATGAAATGGGTTTAGAAACATCAGAAAATTTATGTGATAGAACACCAGCAACAGCATTGTTCGACGCATCCGTTGTCAAAATCAAAGGCAATTTAGGGTTAAAATGCACCAGGACCTGATCGGACGTAACTTCACGTTTAATTCTGTCATAAGCCTTTTGACATTTATCAGACCAAACGAACGAAACATCCTTACTCAACAAATTATATAGCGGAGACATTATATCAGCAAAATCGTTGATGAATTTTGAATAATAATTCGCCATACCAACAAAAGCTCGTACTTCGGATATATTTCTTGGAATAGGCGCAGACATAATGCTTGAAATTCTTTCATCATTCTTAGTCAATCCATTTCTGTTAATATTAAATCCTAAGTAGGAAATCTCGTTTTGAAAAAATTTTGACTTCTTCACGTTAAGTTTTAATCCCGAGGACTGTAGCTTCTCTAATACACGCCTTAACGTCGAAATATGTTCACTCAAATTCTTTCCAGTAACGGTTATGTCGTCCTGATAAACCACAACACACGGAATATCTCTTAACAAATTCTCAATAGTCTTTTGAAAAATTGCTGCCGCTGTTTTCACACCAAAGGGTAAACGTTTAACTTTTAAGGTTCCAATATGAGTACTCCACGCACACAAAAGTTGAGAATCGTCATCTAGAATAAGCTGATTATAAGCATTTGAAAGATCTAGTTTGGTGAAAACTTCACCACCTTCCAACGAAGCAAAAATTTCATCAATCCTAGGTAGAGGATACTTGAAATCAACCAAAAACTTGTTCAATGTGACCTTATAATCACCACAAATCCTCAAATCACCATTGGGTTTTAAAATAGGAACAAGGGGAGTACCCCAATCCGAATTATCTATGGGTTCCAAGACGTCTGAGGCAATTAATTGACGTAAATGTTTTTCAACTCGTTCTTTCCAAGCTAGTGGCAATGGCCTTGGTTTGCAAAATATTGGTACTGCGTCACTAACAACTTGTAGGGAAATTGTGCATCCACTAAACTTTCCCAATTTACCATCAAAAACTCCATTGAATTCATTTTTCAACTGATTAACAATTGTCATGTTCATATCAGTGACTTGAATGTTGTTAACTTGTAATAATTCAAAATTAAAAGCTCGTAAAAACGATCGACCAAGCAACGGAGGATTCTTCGTAACAACAACAACTACCACTACTGATTTGGTATTACCTTTATACGTTACACTTGCATCATATTCACCAGCCAACTTCAGCTTAACACCATTGTAATCTACATATGGCACTTTACACGATCTCAATTTTCTCTTAATTCCGTTCTCTTCCAAAAATGAGATCGGCAACAACGTACATGGTGCACCTGTATCACACACTGCCTTCAGTTCCACACCATCAACAACAACATCCAGAGAATACACATCACCATTTTCTTTCTCAGCCACACTAAAAATAGAATAATCGAAAACATTGTTATATTCATGAACATCACTCTCAACGTCATTAATTTCATTCGATACATAATTTACACTCTTTTTCCTACTATAGCAGACCGAAGCCAAATGACCAATTTTTCCACACGAATGACATCTGCTCTCTTTATATTTGCAAGACTGAGAACTATGATTTCTCCAACCACAATGAGAACATGCATATTTCTTGCCACCACCGCTCTTGCTGTCTCTGCTATTGTTGTTACGTTTGCTGCTGCTGCTACCACCATCTCTATTACCACTGCCAGTGCTGCCTCTGCCACCACCACCATAGTGATTTTTTGCATATTTCTGACCGTTAACCAAATTTACAGTGCATTGACTTTTCTCCTCTGCCTTTGCCATATGCTTCGTTTCCAAAATCATAGCCTTTCTTAATGCACTTTGTACTGTTAGGGTTTCATCTTCTTCACACAATCGTTCAAAGATGAAATTTGGCAAACCCATAACAAATTGATTAAGTACAAATGCATCCAAGCTGACACCAAACTTGCAATTGAGTGCTAATGTTTTTACACGAGCATACCATTCAGCAACAGACTCATTTTCAGCTTTGCTACACAAATGAAACTTCTTCCGCTCACTAAATACAATAGTTGGTGGGGTATATTGTGTATCTAAAATCTCACACAGCTTTTTATACGACACGGACACTGGAGACTCCGGACTGCATAAACTATGCAAAACTCTGTACGGCACAGCACCAATTGATTTCAACAAAATTGACTTTTTGGTGTTCTCGTCCGAACAGTTAATTTCAAAAAAATGAATGTCCAATCTCTCCTTCCAAACGTTCCACGACTCCACATTAGGGTTGAATTCCGGCACATTCGACGATTGAAGCACTGTTACTGGAGCAACATTAAAACTTTGATTTGCAGCTTCTTCCATCTTAGGAGGCATTTACTTGTTGTTTTTGTTGTGTTTTTTTTATTATTATTAATTTCCACAAAATGGATTTATATGTATTTACATATATTTTTTTATGTGTATATACACTAACTTTTATTTTTTTTTTTTATTTTTCCTCGTCGCCAATGTAATGTCTTTCAAATAGACAAAAATAATAACACAACCGTTGCGATCAAAGTCCAAAATGTAATATGTTTATTTTCTGTTTACAAAAGAGAATAGGTTTCAACAATCACTACTGTTACACTCATTAGTAGTGATTGAGTGATATTTAATAAACAACGAATGAGAGGGAATGGAAGAATGTAAGAGTACTAAACAGTAATATTACAGTAGGCTCTGCATACAAGTACTATATAGTAATATTACAGTAGGCTCTGCATACAATACAAAATACAGTATATACTTGATATATGCAATACTCTATACATAGGCTGCAATCGAGCGAGCGAGCGAGCGAGCAACCAACCGACTGATCATCAGTCAGTCCCCCAAAACGTTTCAATTGCTAGCTAAGTGTTGATATAGTTGTCGTTGGCGTTTTTTGGTCGGATTTTTGTCTTCATCTTAGACGACTTCTGTTCAGACATCATCGCTGCAATGTCTTAGTAAATCGACCTATTGTCAATCGGTGGACGACGTTTGATGTGTCAATTTAGACAATCGCAGACTTGATTGTATTATTTGCCAATTTTTTTTTTTTTCAATTTTATGTGGTATCTTGGCTAGGCTGCCTGGTTCACCGACAATGCACCTTAGTCTGTCTAAGAGGTAAAATCGACAACAAAAAGAAGGGCTAGTTGTCTATTTCTACCGAATAAAGAATCCAAGGCGTTGTTGTTTCTTTTCTTCTGTATTTTTGGGTTATAGAACAGGCACTTCATTCTTGGCATTCTAAAGTGACGACATGATGTTCGTTCTACTGCTTCTTCTACTTTTCCTGCTTGTCATCTTTTTTTTTTGTCTATTTTTGTTATTGTTGTTCTTTTTGGTTTTCAATGAATATTTGATGGTGGAATTTCATTCCGAGCGAAATAATTTAATAGCGGATGTTGATTTCTTCTTTAGACGCGGCTAATGTTTTTTGCTCTTATATGCACGAAAATAAAAAAAAAAAGGCAGCACTGAAGACGGCAAAGACAACGAATAGTACCAAAAATACAACACAAACGCCTGCCAGCCAGCCAGCTAGCCAAAGAACCAACTAAAAAAAAAAAAAAATGAGCAAAAATACTTTTTTTTTTGGTAAATTGTTTTGACAGTCTATGGCGTCTGTAGTGACAAGAAACGCGACAGACCGAAATTGAACAATTCATTTGAAAAACGTGTTAGAAATTTGTAATAGAACCCACGAAAAAAATTAGAAAAATGAAAAAAAACACAATCATCACTCAATCTGCTAGTGGAATTTGGTCATTAATACAAATTGAATTGTAATGACCATATTTTGAATAAAACAATCTAGCCACTTGACATTTTAGTACAAATATTTGGATTGAATGTGGCTCACTAAGTTTTTTTTCTAATGCTGAGTCATGTGAGGTTGGTAGGAATGACGCCAGATCGAAAAATTCCATATATTCAAAATCAGATCCAATTTTAGCCGAACTTCTTCTATACTACACAAGTAAAACGTCATTAACCATTCCGAATTTTTATATGCTCCAAAAAAATGGTGTGCATTCAAATTTCTTTCAAAAAGTCGAGAATTTCATATGCATATTGTCTGATAGTCGGCAAAAAATAAATTACAGACACTCAGGTTTGAAAACTGGTTAAGGATCTTCAGAATACTAAGACGAATCTTTGCCTGAGGGGCATGTCAAAATATGAACAAAGTTTTTTTTAATCACCATGACCATTTCCAGTCACTTCGGAACTAAAATATGTAAAAATAGGTTGCTTCCTTCTTTATATGATGGTTATGTCAAAATATGGATCAACGTTAAAAATGTTCGACAAATATATTTTTCACTATTCATGAAGACGCAATGCCAAATTACAAAAACTTTGGGGAGTAAATCCTATAAAACTATCAAAATATCGAAAATGAGCAGAACATTTTTATTAGGTTGGCGAAAAAGAAATCCACTATTTTTATATGAATTATAGGACTTTATTTAACACGCTTCGGAATGTCCGATTTGGGCCAAATATGCACCATTACCATTTTAAAGGTAACTCCAAGTCCGGACTGTATGGCGTATGCATTAACACTTCCCAACCAAGCTCCTCGCTTCTGGAGAGTCACTGAAGATGTGTGTGGCCTAGCGTTGTCCTGCTGAAACCTCTCCTTTGGCCAATTCTGGCCGTTTCTGGTCAATTGCTATCTTCAAACAGTCCAGTTGTTGACAGTAGAGATCAGCATTTAGGGTAGGGTCATATGGAAGCAACTCATAATAAATAATCCCCTTCAAGTCCAACCAAATGCATAGCAGAACCTTTCTGGCCCTTAGTCCTGGTTTGACCACCGTTTGAGGTGCTTCACCGCTCTTTAACCACGATCGTTTTCTCACAGGCTTATCACATGTGATCCATTTCTTATCTCCAATCACCATCCGTTTAAGAAATGGGTATATCTCATTCCGAGGCTTCACAAATGGAAATTCGATCAATCCTATTTTTTCTGTTAATTGGTGTGACACCCAACCATCGAACTTCTTTTTGAATCCAGCTTTGTGTAAATGTTTTGAAAAAGTTTTATGGCCGATTTTTAGCTCCTGGGCGATGTTACGACTGCTAACATGCTGGTCAATTTCGATGGCCAAATCTGAACCTATATGAATATTTTCTGCAAAAATGTTTTCACAATCCAAATACTCAGAACTACACATTAGAACCACTTTGGTGTATTTAAAAATGTGTTTTACCCTCCAGGAACCCAGAATGCAAATTTGCAATAAGAAAACCAGTAAGGAATGTAGTAACGTCGGACGAGGCCGACCATATGATACCCTTCACCACTTTGGGTATATTCAACAGATGAATCCTAACAGACGTCTCATTTTTAAAGGACCAGTAAAATGAAATTGGATCCATAAACATGTCATTCTGCAACCGATACTAAATTATTCATTTGGTTAGATATAGAAGCTATATCTAAATCTGAACCGATTTTCAGGAAACTTAACACACATCATTCTAGACCTAATTCATTACGCTGTGCCAAATTTCGTGCAAATCGAAAGATATATAGAAACTTTGATGGGCCATTTACATTAAATCGGACGAAAATATATATATGAGCTATATCTAAATCTGAACCGATTTTTCCCAATTTCAATAGGGTTCGTCCTTCGGCCAAATAAGCGATCTATGTCAAATTTCATCCAAATCGGATCATAAATGCGACCTGTACTTTGTTCACAAAAATACATGGACGGACGGACAGAGGGACATGCGTAAATCGACTCAGAAAGTGATTCTATGCATATTCTCAAAAGGAAACATTTATCTATCTCGTTTCCTTTTGCCTGTTACAAACATACCACAGTGTGATGAAGGGTATAATGAGCAAACAACTTAAAAAATCTCGCTATGGGCGGAGACTTTGTCCCAACATAGATCTACATCGAAATTGTTCTGCAAAAGTGACAAACTACAGCCATTTCGGTGGGGAGCTATACCAAATTAAGAAGGTGCCCAAAATAACGAAAAGATCTGCTTATTTTGGTAAAACATCCCAGAAGTGCAATACATGTGCAAAGTTTCAAAGTTCTATCACAAATATTGCAATATATATCGCGATTCCAACAAGAAGACGGGTTAAATCGACACAGAATTTTATTTAAATCGAACTAATTAACATATTCAGTCATATCTCAATCTGAACTGATTCAAATCTATGTTCGCACAATTCAATAGGACTCGTTCCTGGCCCAAAAATATGATATTTTATCTGTAAGAGATCTTCAAAGAAATGGCGCAATAACTTGTGACAGAACATTTGTTCCATAAGCCGAGATTAACACAGATTTCCAATCTCGTCCGTCTTGTGCGCATTTCTTTCTATCTAATTCGTGGCATTCTCCTTCTCCGTGTGCCATCACATGACTCGCTTTTATATGCCTATTGTGCTGGGGCATCCTCACAACATGACCTAGCCAACGTAGTCGCTGCAGCTCGATACGTCTGACAATGCCGATGTCCGAGAATATATGGTACAACTCATGGTTTATTCGATGGCGATATTCACCAATAACGGCAGTTCTAAATATCGGACAAAATTATATCTATAAAAGTCTCTCATTCTAGAATTAAAAGTTAATTGCAAAATCCTTGGCCATATATATAGTTTTTAATTTAGATCATATAGCCACTATAAAAATGCCTCCTCTCCCTTACTTATTTTTAAAGTTCTGGTCTCATTTTCAATCGATGTGGTTTTGCTTCTGGTAGGAGAGTTGTTACTTCAATGCGAGTCTTAACCTTTCTACTTTCAGTTAAAAAAATTCTATTTGTTTTTATGAAACAGATGTTAGCTACATACATACACATGTTCATATTTACGGTATAAATATTTGTTTTCCTATTTGTATTTATTTAATATTTGTCTTCGATTTACTACTACCTGCCTTTAGATATCAGAAACAGTTGATGTTTCAAATCGTTTATCAACACCTATCAAAGAAATGATATTCATAATCAATGGCAAGGAACGCAAGTGATATTGTTGCTACCGCACCCGAAAATGTGTCGATTAGAAGCGTGACAAAATTCATTGCTTATTGTATATTTAAAAAAATGTTCGATACATGTTTTCAATACAATGTAAATAAATTATTTTATAAATTAATAAATATGATTATTTTTTTTATCGAAATAAGGACTGAAGAAAACAAATTTAATTAAGTTGAACGCCAACAAAATTGAGGATAGGTGAGGTACGAACTTTCATTTCAGCAAATTGTGGAGAGTTTGATGACAGTTTCTTCTGAATTAACAGAAGAAGTTAACCGAAAATCCTCAACTTCGAAATGGATTACTGTTTGATAGATATATTCAGACGCGCTGTAGAAAAACTAAACATGTGTAGGGAATGTTCCAAAAGAACTGAAACGACGCTTTGTCTTCGCATTTGACATAGTTTTCTTTTTTAATAACGTCATGAGCAAAACTTGAATTAAAACGGAAACACTGTCGTTTACATTTTTGTTTTTTTCCAAAATGTATACAGTTTTTAGGGTATATATTAGAAGGAAGAATGATCAGATACTTCGCATTTTTAAACTTCGAAATAAATCGGTTACTCCCATTGGGATTTATTACGAAAAACGGCAAGAAAGACGAACCAAAATTTCTTAATCGTCTGAAAGGGATTTGACCATAGGTCAAAAAAATTATTTAGACCAGGAACAGTTTTGATCGAATATTTCTTAGAACGAGAATAAGACGGTGGACCTACATACGTATATTGAAAATTTTCTTTGAGAGGGTCTTTCAATCTCTTATATGACCGGTTATAAGTTGTAAATGGCATCCAAATTATTTGCCAGGAGGTCAATTATTTCACGATAGCCCGAAATGTCATATTATGTCATAACATTGAACATTTTTACGAGCCAGTACTTCACAATCTTTACATATAACTGATAAGAAATTCTAAACTTTTTGGAGAAGAAAATTTTGAAATTTAATATCGAGTAAAGCATACGTAATTTTCAAATTGATTAATGGAACGCAAAGTTTGTTTGAAATCGGACATTTCATTCGCCTAATATTGGATTCAAAAGTATTAAAAATTTAGACCATTTGTGTGAAAGGTACCAGAAGGAGGAACCAGTGGATTCCATCTTCAAACTTGATCTAGGCTTGGTAAAGGTAATAGCTTGTGCAAAGTTTGGTTCAAATCGGACATTCCATTAGCCTGCTATTGAATTTATAAATATTGAAAATGTTGACCTTCCGTGGGGGAGGTACAAGAAGGAGTGGACCAATGAGTCCCATCTTCCTACTTGATCTAGGCTTGGTATATATAATAAGTTGTAGAAAGTTTCGTTGAAATCGGATAGCCGTGCATGTTATTATATAATTATTTTTAGAACAATTTTGACCATATTGTGGGAGAGATACCAGACGGAGTGAACCGATAATCCCTATCTTCGAACTTAAACTAAGTTTGGAAAAAATATTGAGATGTGCAAAGTTTGAATGAAATCGGTTATTCCCTTCGAGAGTAATCGTGTGCACCAGCCAGTCCGACAGACAGACGGACAACCCACGGACGGACATGTGTAAATCGACTCCAAATTTTCTGAAACTGATTTGGTCCAAAGAAACATGGAGTCTAAAGACAATATTTATGAGGCTGAGGGTATAAAAATTACGTTTAAATGGGAGACACGGTTATATGAGAGATATATCAAATCATGGACCCATAGACCCCATTTTTCATACCAGTAGTTGTATTGATATAAAAAATATGTGATCCAAATTTTGGCAGCCTGTGTTAAGTGGTTCGTCAGTTAATGAGTTTATATCCACATTTTGGGTAAATATTCGGGTATTTATCCAAGTAACAGAGAACTGAAAATAGTGTTTAAAAAGTTGAATAGGCGATTCAATATAGTAAATACCCACAAATGGGTATTTACACAATTTTCCGGGTATTTACCCACTGTCCAACTCTATTATTTAGGCCCTATGATTTTTTCTTATAGGAGATTATTTACCTTCTCTTAAACATAAAAAACAAACTTCGGCCACTTCGCTTGGAAAATTCGTTTAGAGCCTGCGATATATATATATATATATATATGTATATATATATGCCAGGGCTATGTCAAAAATTTGACATAACATATTCCTGGGGCTCTGCAGAGCATATTGCTTAGTAACCCGTAGTACACTCAGCATAACTTAAATATTCCGAATTCTATCTTGATTTCAATAGTCATAAACACAGAATTTTAAACTGATCTCAAAATCTTGATGTGAAGTGTATAAAATTATTTTTTTAGTCTCAGCGAGAGTTGTGCTATTTGAACAAATTCACCTACAGAACATACGAACATATGTTTATACTTATTTACTGCTCAATAAATATTTATACACGTTTATTAAACATTATTTTTATTTCGAATTTTCAGCTGTAACTGCTTTAATGGAAAATAAGGTAAGCTCAGATTAATAAATTTTCCATTTCAGCTGAACATACTCCAAAGTATATTAACCAGCTTCAAAAATACAGCTGAAGTTTTAATAAAGGTTGGAAACTTCAAATACATAAAATTGTATAACTGTCCTTTTAATAACATGAGTATTTCACAATAAACTAATAATTTTCGGAATTTTCCAAATTAACACATAATATTTTTTATAGTAAAAAATCAGTATAGTTCAAAGTTCAATAATTCCATTTAATAAGTTAATTTGCACATACAACACAAATAGACAAAAACACAAAAAACATCCTCAAAACATGCATTTACACATAATCACCCCGAAGAGATAAAATTAAACAAGAAATAGTCATCATTTCCTTTTCATAAAATTGTAATTAAACAAATGACTTTTATCTGATGTCCAAGTGACTTGGACTTAGCCTGACCAATGGACTATGGGTGAACTCTAACAACAATGACTACACCTCAAGTAGGAGTTGATAGTGACAAGACAGCATCATCATCATCAGCTGATTGGAAAACCATGAAGTAATGTTAACACACCAAACAAATCGAAAAATTATGTATTTTCACGTGGGCTGTTGTTTTGAAGATTGTCATCTAGTCAAACAATCGCTTGTAAACACACAAAACAAAAAACTGCAATGTTTTACGGCTTGGCTAAGCAGACAGCGTTAAATACATAGATTGTAGACATTTTGGCAAATATAAACATGTATAGATATTTGTATGCATATACGCAATTTTTTTGTTTTTTTTACCAAAGATATATTATAGTAAAATTTTGATATTTTTCGTAGAGTGATCCGCAGGTGATGATAAATACCAAGCTCTGATTGGCTTTAACATGTCAAAGCACAAGCTTATCTTGATCCCTGATTCATCTCAATTGTGGACACTAACTTCTTTGTGTCACCTGGGGTAGCTATTTTCATTACCCGTTGAAATAGTGAGTAGAAATGACTGATAACTATACACATATGGGTTGAGGCGTCGGTTAGTTACCCACACTCGGAAAACGTCTACAACAATGAAAAAGCAAGGAAAAAGAAATCAAAAACCCCAGGCTTTGGCGGGTGTACTCAAGAAACAAGTGAAACAGCGTTATGTTCGGCCGGGCCGAACTTTGGATACCCTCCATTATAGATATACTGACAGGTACTAAAAATGAAAATATAGGGAACATACCAAAATGTGGACCTATACCGACATTTCTAAAAACGGATTATGTAAACCATAAAACAAATTTCAGAAATTTTTAATGGATAATTATACCCTCTGCCTTATGGCTAATAAGGGTGTATACAATTTAACACGGTGAAAATGTGCCTCATCGAAATATTGGTTCTAGACCCCAAGTTTCTTTGGACTAAATCCGTTTCAGACTTTGTCCATCTCATTATATCTTCCAAACTTAGTTCAAATTCAAAGATGGGCTAGGTCTAAGTGCGGCTATAGTTCATAATCGAACCTTACGTTATAATTTCGTATCTCGCTATCCTCTGCAGGAGAAATGATTACAACAGAGTCTTAGCACCAAACTCAAAACGCGGAACAAATCAGATAATTATTTTAATATAAAAAGGGGGTTATATGGGGACTACCCCTAACAGGGGGCGAATATTAATAATTTTTGGTAGGGAGATTTGTTACTATATACAACTACAAAATACCAATTTGCAGGAAATTTGGTTAAAAAACGCGCTCAAAAACCCCAAAATACCGAAAATTTGTGATATCCTTATATGGGGGCCATCCGAAATAATGGACCTATATTCATAATTTTTTGTGGGGAGATTTGGTACCTATTAAGGACACAAAATACTAAATTACAGCCAATTCGGTGGAAAAATCCGGTCCAAACCCCCCAAAAACTGGAAATTGGGAGGTACGCTTATATGGGGGCTACCAGAAAAAGTGGACCATTTATTTATATATTTTAGTGGGGAAATTTGGTACCCACTAAGAACCCCATGTAGCAAATTTCAGCGAATTCGGTTGAAAACAGCGCTCAAGAACCCTAAAATACCGAAAATTGGGGGTACCGGGTATGGGGAGTACCAGAAAAAATTGACCTATATTTAAAATTGTTAGTAGGGAGATTTGCTTTCCAATAAGGGTTCAAAGTACCAAATTTCAGCGAATTCTGTTGAAAAACACGCTCAGGAACGAAGTCAAAATACTGAAAATTGGGGGTACCCTTATATGAGAGCTATGCCTAAACGTGGACCGATATATCCCATCTTCGAACTTGACCTGCCTGCAGACAAAAGACAACCCTATGCAAAATGTCAGCACCCTATCTCAATTCCTTCAGAACGGACGGACGGACAGACGGACGGACATGGCTAGATCGTCTTAGAATCTTACCCTGATCAAGAATATATATAATTTATAGGGTCGGAAATGAATATTTCGATGTGTTACAAACGAAATGACAAAATTAATAATATGGCGGAGGGTATAATAAAAAGCCGATATTATTGTCTTACAGGAAATGCAATGGAAAAGGACAGGCGTAAGTAAATCAGGCGATTACGCACAGTATTGTAGCTGCCACAAAACGAGACATGACTTTGGCTGCGGATTTATGGTTAACAAGAGAAGAAAATGCCTCGTCTCCAGATTCACTCCAGTAGATAAGCGAATTGCTATAATCCGTATAAAAACGAAGTTCTTCTACATCAGTCTTATTTGCGCCCATGCTCCGACAGAAGACAAAGATGAACAGACCAAAGACATATTTTACGAGCACCTAGAAACAACATATGACTGCTGTCCTCGCCATGACATTAAAATTCTGCTAGGATATTTTATGCAAAAAACATCCGACAACGGCATCAGGTTGATTGACTTCGCGGCAGCAAAAAAAATAATAGTTAGCAGCACCAGATTCAAGCATATCGATATACACAAGGCCTCCTGGATTTCTCTCGATCAGACAACGAGAGATCAAATTGATCATGTTGCGATAGACGGAAGTCATTCATCCAGTGTTTTAGACGTTCGATCGATCCGAGGAGCGAATATCGATTGGGACCACTACCTTGTAGGTTCGCACTCGTCTTAATGTGGCAGCAAAGGTGCGATCTAATGTAACACGGAAACTCGACGTCGAAAAGCTGCAGACACAACAGGTAGCCGAGTCCTATTCTGCTGAACTTACTCACCTGCTTGACGAAAGTACTTCTTGACCCTATAATAATATAGAAGCACAATGGCAAAGAATTGCTCCCTCCCTACAAACAGCAGCAAAAGCAACACTTGGGTACCAAAGACCATCACCAAGAAACCCATGGTACGATCAGGGGTGTCATAATGCTACTGATGTGAAAAACGCAGCGTATAGGGCATCCCTGCAGACAATAGCAACTCGTAATGCAACAGAGAATTATCGGGAGAAAAGGAAGATAGAAGATAGGACAACAAACATGAGCGTGAGCTAAGCTTCTAGTATCAAATAGTGGCGTCGAAGATGATACATCAGAACCAATAAGAGATGACGGTATAGATTGTATACCACATAGCCAAGATGAAGTCAGAATAGCAATCAATCGGCTGAAGAATAATGAAGCAGCAGGTGCCGATGGGTTACCTGCCAAACTATTCATGACTGGTGTTCACATGCTGCTCAGGAGCTTGTACCAGATGATTGGTACAATTTAGCAAGAGTAATGCATGTCCAATGATTTATAACCTCAGCATCCTGTATCCCATGCACAAAAAAGTAGAAAAGACGATATGTGTCAACTATAGGGGAATAAATCTCCTTCCCATATAAACTTCTATCCAGAGTACTGTTTGAACGATTGAAACCAATGGTCAATGACATTTTTGGACCAGTTCTGGCAAATCCACGATTGACCAGATTTTCACTCTGCGCCAGGTCCTGGAAAAGGCCCACGAAAAACATATCGACTTATTCCACCTATTCGTCGACTGTAAAGCCGCATTTGACAGCCCTATCCGATAGAGAGATTTTTAAAGCTATGTCTGCGTTCGAAATTCCTGCGAAATTAATATGGCTAATCAGGATGACTTAAAATGGCACATGATCAGCAGTTGAATTCGGAAAGAACCTCTCGGAGCCCTTTAATGCCGAACAGACAAGGTGGCAGTTTGTCGTGTGATCTTTTTAACATTCTGCTGGAAAAGGTCATACGGGAGGCAAAGGGAAACGGAAATGGTACTCTGTATACTAAACAGCATATGTTATTCGCATACGCCGACGACATTGACGTAATTGATCGAACATTGTGAGATCTAACAATCTGATGGTATCAACGCGCAAAACGTCCAGTAGACTCGAACCAACTGCGGCACTTGAGAACTACAGCTTCAAGGTAGACAAAAATTTTATATACCTTGGTATAAGTAATGTCATCAATTTTGAATTTCGGAGGGGAATAGTGTTCGCCAACAGATCATACTATGGTCTAAGTAAGCAATTTAGAAACAAGGCGACGAACCAAACTCACACTCTCACACAAGACGCTAAAACTACCCGTGCTGTTGTATGGATCAGAAGTATAGGTACTTACGCAAGCAGTTCAGGCAGCTCATGGAGTGTTAGAGAGAAATTCTCCGAAAGATATATATACCGTTCTGCGTCGACGGTGAATATCGCCGTCGAATGAGTTGTACCATCAATTCTCGGACATCGACATAGTCAGACGTATTGGACAGCAGCAACTACATTGACTAGGTCATGTTGTAAGAATGGATGAGGATTACCCCACTCAAAAGGCATATAAAAACGAGTCAACTGATGGGGAAAGGCCACGAATTCGATGGAAACATCAAGTGGAAGACAACATCTCGGAGCATTGTCTTTCAAGTTGGAAGAGCTGCGTACCAAACCGACGCGCCTGGAAATCTGTTTTATGCTTGGCTTATGGAACAAATCGATGCAAAACAATCGGAGGTACTATTCCACTACTTCATCCTGAACGTGCGTTGATATGGGGCAATTTATAAATAGGTGGAGTCATCGGAACATTTGGTATTGAAAACAAGGTATATCGATCCACCGCTATATTTACGGATTCTGAAAAAGTCGGTGTTGTACAACATTCTGCTGTGAAGAAGTATTTTTGGGGTTAATATGATTGAAGTAATCCCATATTCGAAACAAATCCAAGCATCTTTTACGGATCTTCAGAACAATACTGATTGGCGTCTGCTGCAATCGAACTAAAAAATGGCGCGCAATCAGGAGTTGTATTCTGAAAAAGTCGGTATTGTAGAACATTCTGCTGTGAAGCAGTAGCTTTGGCGTTAATATGAGTAGAGGAGAGTAGTAATTCCATATTCGAAACAAATCAAAGCTCCTTCTACGGATCTTCAAATATATTGAATATGTTGCAAATATGACTATGTATACCATTTTAATGCAAATACCAAAAAAATGGTTTCCTCTGTCATGTGAAATGAATACTGGGATCAAAATACATACAAGCTGATCATATTCTGTTTCCTCCTAGCAAAAAAAAAATAAAAATAAAAAAATGGCAGCAAACAAAAAAAATCGGCAGTCAAGCATTTCGTTTTCAAATGATAGACAGATAACATTTCGGCCATAGACATGAAATGTGTATCAAACAACAACAAACCAAAGAAACCCAAACATATTGAAATCAAATGCCACAGACGTTTTGGACCCCGGCCACATATAGAA
This sequence comes from Musca vetustissima, assembly GCF_032173495.1. Lineage (NCBI taxonomy): Eukaryota > Metazoa > Arthropoda > Insecta > Diptera > Muscidae > Musca > Musca vetustissima. The sequence continues at coordinate 96,909 of NW_026876189.1, forward strand.
TTATATTCGTCTTCGTCATCGAAATATGTTTGCGTTTAAGTACCCATCCAAAAAAAATTAAAAAAAAAACAAAGAAGCAACAACAAATCGGCAACAATGCATCTCTAATGCATTTATCCGACGATGCGTTCGAAAAAATATTACAATGCAAATGCATTTATCCGCATATGGATTTTTTTGGTGTTGTTGTCGTTGTGGCTTTTTTGGGAGGGCGGACAACAACAAATCGTTTGACCACATCAACGTCAAAAGTCTGCAGTCCGACAGACGGCCGACATAGTCATACTATGCCACCGCCGCCGCCACAATTGCCACCAATATAGGCCGGCCATATGGAAACATTTTGAGACATTTTCACAGCAACAAAAACGACAAAAATTCGCTATCATTTGTTTGACCATCGAATTTCTGTCGTCTGTCTAGGCAACTTTTTTTCTCTCTCGTGCCGTTTTTACTGCAATTTGGTCATAGTTTTAAAATTTTTTGTTTCTATTATTGTTTGACTTTTTTTTGTTTTTAAATTTTGTTGTTCGAAACATCATCAAAAATTTTGTGTGTATGAGCAAAAATATTTTTTATTGCACGCATTGACAAAAAGAAGAAGCAGAAGATCACGACATGAGTGAAAAAATAAGAAGAAAACATTTAACGCCGCCGTTACTAAAGTAAAAGAAGACCTAATCATCTTCGTCATTGTGACGCTTCAGTGGTCAGGGTACGGAACAACGATGATGATGATGATGATGACGATCATCACTCACGTTTATTGTTATAATGATGTTTGTATAGAAAGTTTTTAATCAGTATACTTTTTTTTGAACTGATGTCACTATTGTCAGGGAAGTAGCTGGTCGATAGGGAAGTGAAAATGCTACCTTTTTGGAACCGAATAAAGGGCCTCCAAAACATATTTTCTCCTAGAAACCTATTATTATTATTCCTTTATGGCCAGACGTATTTCTAGAGATCTACTGTGCACAGAAAACCCCCTAGAAGTTTCGTATAAACAGGAATTTTTTTACTGCTTCTACTGAGACCAAATGGATTGTAGAGACCATATGTACATAATATAAATCATCCATAGACAGGGCATCTTTGAGAGGCATATTTTGAACAGAAAACTGTCTATTGGATATCTTTGGGACATATATGAAAAGCTCCTACTATATCTCTATATTCATGAAGCCCTTCCCTCTATTGCAGCATTACTTCCTGAAGACTATCTAAAAGGTTTTCATTGTCATATGGCATTCGGCATTCGATAGATTTCTATCCTTGAAATACTAATGGTATTTTCTGAATAGAAGACTTTCTATGGACCTTTTGTAGAAAGACAGGTTACCTTGAAGAGAATTTATAGTAATCTCATATGAACATAACATTTTATTATGGACAGAAGGTCGTCTACAGAATTTCCACATACCTACTACTTCGGAGAAACGCTGTGTGGACAAAAGCCCTCTAAACAGAATACCTCTAGTATCATATAAACACAGAACCTTTTAGAGGTTTTTCGGGAGAATTTGAGATTATATTGGAAATAGACATTCTAGGCTTCTTCTATAGTCATCGAGGGTTATTCTATGGACATAAGATCTTCTACATCTCTTCAATGAAAATCAGACCTTACATGCATAGAAGTCCTCGTAAGGGTCTTCTATGGAAAAAACACCTCACTGAAGTCCTGTAAAAAGAAAACTTTTAGAAGTTCTCTGTCGAAAAAAATACCTTTTGGAGACCTTCTAAAGATGCAAGACCTCTTATATCTTAAAAAACATTCTAGTGTCCTTTAATGCAAAACCTAATAGAGATATTCTTTAGAGTGAAGGCAATCTCTTTTATTATCTAATCTCATAAGTTCATTTAAAATAGCTCCTGTGTGATCTCTTATTAATTGGAGAACTTCTCGATGTTTATACCCTTCACCACATTGAGGTACAGGGTATTATGTCTTTGTGCATATGTTTGTAACATATGTTTGTCCGTCCGTCCATGTTAAATTGTAAACAAAGTACAGGTCGCAATTATGATCCGCATTGGATGAAATTTGGCATAGGTCACTTGTTTGGCCCAAGGACTAACCCTATTGAAATTGAGAAAAATCGGTTCAGAGTTAGATATAGCTCCCATATATATTTTCGTCCGATTTAATGTAAATGGTGTACCAAAGTCCCTATATATCTTTCGATTTGCACGAAATTTGGCACAGCGTACTGAATTAGGTCTAGAATGATCTGTGTTAAGTTTCTTGAATATCGGCACAGATTTAGATATAGCTCCCGTATATAGTTTCGTCCGATTTAAGGTAAATGATGTACCAAAGTCCCTATATATCCTTCGATTTGAACGAAATTTGGCATAGCGTAATGAATTAGGTCTAGAATGATGTGTGTTAAGTTTCCTGAATATCGGTCCAGATTTATATATAGCTCCCATATATATTTTCCTCCGATTTAATGTAAATGGTGGCCCAAAGTCCCTATATATCTTTCGATTTGAACGAAATTTGGTACAGCGTACTGAATTTGTTCTAGAATGATGTGTGTTAACTTTCCTGAAAATCCGTCCAGATTTAGATATAGCTCCCATATATATTTTAGTCCAATTTAATGTAAATGGTACACCAAAGTCAATATATATCTTTCGATTTGCACGGCATAGCGTAATGTATTAGGTCTAGAATGATGTGTGTTAAGTGTCGTGAAAATCGGTTCAGATTTAGATATAGCTCCTATATATATTTCTTCCGATTTTATGTAAATTGTAGTATTTTATGCGCAAGAGATTTTCCAGTTCTCTGTTGAGGGAGGACATAATAGAAGACAGAAAACTAGATCCTCTGTTGGTCTTCTATGGTAAAAAGACTCTTTTGAAGAACTTCTAACGGTATTTTATTAATAAATAACCTTCTAGAAAAATCTCTAGAAGATTATATATTAATTAAATATGTCTTATTATACTCCCACCACAGCAAGGTGGAGTGTATATTAAATTTACCATTTAGTTTGCAACACCTGAGACCTAATAAAGTATATATGTTCTTGATCAGATTAAAATGCTATGTCGATCTAGCCCGGTCCGCCTGTTGAAATCACGATAGAGATCGCAATATTGCAGATAGAGCTTTGAAATTTTGCATACATTGTTATTACTCCCAGGATGTTTGATATTGAAAATGATATATATCGGTCCACGTTTTGGTGTAGTTCCAATTTAACGGCACCCACTAATATTCGGTATTTTACCGCTTTTGGGAACGTTTTCCAATGTAATCAGCTGTAATTTGTATTTTGGGTTTTCACTGAGTAGAAATTTTCCTACTAAAATCATCAATATTGGTGCCCTTAGAGTTTTTCCCTATATCAAGGTCCCGCCCTATTGTCAGTATTGTTAAGTTTTTTAATGTTTTCCCATCGGTTTTTTAGAGAAAAAGCTTCCTTCCTGAAATTATTCAATATAGGTTAATGTTTTAAAACAACTTTTATACAAATGCCCCGGCTGGATCGAACTTTAACACGAATTTACCTGACAACTAACAAAACCGAATTTTCGTCCTTTGTATTAAAGTAAATAGGCAAAGTTTTCTGAGTAAGTATCAGGACGAGAGACCTCCTAGAAATATTCTATGCACGAAGTCCACCTAGAATTGTTCTGTTCACAGAAGACCTCGGAAGAAAACTTCGCATAAAGCTTCCATGAAAAATGGAAGGCTTTCTAGAGGTACTATGCGAAAAAAGATTTTAGACGACCCTTGATGAACGAACGATCGTAAAGATCTCCTTAAGATAGGCGACTTAGTCCAATAACACAATCCTTAGTCCGACTTAGTCCAATAACACAATTTTATTTTTTCTGGATTTCATAGAGGTCTTCTACGACTGAAATGCCTTTCCGAGGTATTCTATGGACGGGAGCCCTCTTACATTTATTCCATTGATTAGAAACCTTGCATAGGGCTGTGAAGAAAGGCTCATTTAAGGGTCTTCTGACCAAACAAAAATGCTTTTGTCCAAAGCCCTCTGGAAGGGTTGTAATCAAAAGAAGACATGTAAGAGGTATCCTGTCCATAATAGGATTGAATATCTTCGAGAAATATTTTATAGACAGGGTTTCTTATAATAGAAGACTGACAACCCTCTGCGAAAGAAAAGCTATCAGAGAAAAATTCTGCTTATATTCTGTAGACAGAAGATCATCTGAAGGTCTTCTATGAACGTAAGATCTCCTAAAGTAGAATACCTTCTGGGGGTATTTTATGGGCAGAATACCTTCTTCTGTGGCGAAATAGAGGTAGTCAATAGATGGAAGGCATTATATAGGAATTTAATAGATAACTTTCAAATGCATGGTATTTTGGATATAGAGGTTTTCTAATGATATAGATCCCACTAGCTTCTAGAAGTATCCGAAACACTGAAGGCCTTTGTGGAGGTCTTTCGTGGCAAGAGGCATCATTATGAATGGAAAGCTGCATGAGACCCCTAAAATTGGACGGCCTTCCAAAGTCATTTCCAATGATAGAAGCCAGGACATTTGTTTTGAATATTTTAGCTGATTTGCCCACTTAAATGGCTGCATTTTGATATTCCAGGTTGTTTGATGTTTGCCGAACTATTTCGGTAGGTCATTTGTTTATGTACATCCAGTTTCTTATATAGACCCCCAAAAACTCTGTTTTCGTTATTTTATAACCCCAAAGACAGTCATGGAGACTCATGTGTATTGTAAATACTTTTTACTGAAAAGGTCTCATGAAGAACAAGTAGGGTTAAAAACCGATGTAGGGAACATTCAAGTGGTCTCAAGGATTTCCATTAATCTTCAAACACTGAACTCTGTCATAAATTTTCCCATTACCACGTCCCTGATACGATTTCAAATTTTATCTGATTTTTTCCCGTCTAACGTGCCAAGTTCAAAAATTTATGCGTTTTGTGTCGACTGTCTGACAATCCTATTTATATATATACATACGAAAATGTGTAAAACCACATACCCATACATATGCAAATGTATACAATGTATTGACATGGTGTACATAGGGACATATGTAAAACAACAACAACAACATGAGGATAGCTGATATTCTATTGTAGACACCAGCGTTCCATTTCACAAGGCACAACAAGAACAGCAACAACAAATGTTATATTTGTCAAAAATGAGAAAGAGAAAAAAACGAAGCACTGTCAAAAAGTGGGCTTAGGCAACAACAACAAAAAAATGGCTTTCAAAATTAGATATTCAATTGCACTTAGTTACCTCGTAAGTAATTTTAAGTTTTTTCTTTTCATTTTTTTGCCCTAATGAGTTCTCTATATCTCATTTCTTGGAAGTGTGTTTCTGGGCACTCCGGCAACAGACCGAACCACCACCGACAGACAGACTGACAGACAGACATATGAACAATTATCTTATGTTCACTTGTAATGTTTCAAATATATTTTCACACTATCCATTTTTGGGTTCTAATTTTTTTGTGGCTCTTCACTTTTTGTCAAACAAAGAAGAAGAAAAAAACGAAATCCCAAAAACAAGTTTCCAAGAATTTTTCGGCATGAAAACTAAAAATAAATGAACGACTGAAACACTTTTCGCGTTAAAGGAAATTAAAATGCCAAAATTGCGAAAAAGACAATTTTAAAGTCTACTGCATTCGTAAAAATAGATTTGCCCATCATCAAAAAAAAAACTAAGTTGATTTTTTTTTCTTTTTTGTGACTGAGTGACATCAAGAAATAAATCTGAAATTTTGAATTTTGTAAAAACAAGTTGTAATGGAATCCAATAACAATATATATTAATTAATATTAATAACTCATTATATTATAAAGGTTTTTAGTTTATATTTGCCACCATAATACCTTTAATCAATTAATGTCCCTATGTACAAACCTGGATACTTGCACAGCGAAAAGAAAAAAAAACAGTAAGGAAATCGAAAAAGTTGGACGGGGCCGATTATATGATACCACTTTGGGTATATAAAAAATGTTCATAAGATTGTATATTGTAAGAGACGTAGCGTTTTTGAAGGACCATTGACTTCAAATTGAACCAATTCCAATCAATCCATATTCATGTAATTCGGGAATATATAGAATATTCCATTTTAATCGGGAAAACTTATAAATGTTCGTGTACAATACAATGCAATGGACACGTTTTGTAACCGAATTGTCTAGGTGTCCCCAATATAACAGCAACACACCTTTTATTATACCCTTCACCACACTGTTGTACAGGGTATTATGTCTTTGTGCACATGTTGGTAACAGGCAAAAGGAATCGAGATAGACTCATGGTTCCTTTTGAGGATATGCATAGAATCACTTTCTGAGTCGATTTATGCATGTCCGTCCGTTCGTTCATGTATTTTTTGTTAAAAAAATACAGGTCACATTTATGATCCGATTTGGATTAAATTTGGCACATGTCACTTATTTAACCCAAGGACGAACCCTATTGGAGAAAATCGGTTCATATTTAGATATAGCTCCCATATGTATTTTCGGCAGATTTTAGACAAAAGGTTCACCAAACTCCCAATATTAGTCCGAATGAGACATAGTTTTGTACGGAGTACTGAATTAGGTGTATATTGATACATGCCGAATCGGTTGATTGTTGAAATCAGTTCAGATTTAGATGGAGCACCAAAAAGTAAAATTTAGGCTAATTGGCACAAAATTTTGCACAGTGTACTGAATTATGTCCAAATCTATGTACGCGAAGTTTTGTAGAAAACGGTGAAGGGTATAATATAGTCGGCCCCGTCAAACTTTAAACTTTCCTTACTCTTTTTTTTAGTTTAAAGTGAGACTTGTGGCCTATGGGTTGGAAAATAACTTTGGAAAACATTCTTTGCTATCCCAAGATCCCAAGGTTATTCGCTTCGAACCAAAAATTTGGCCAGGTCGTACTTAACGACTTTTTAACTCATTTTTTATATTTATAAGTAATAAATCTACACATACTATTATTTATATATAAAAATATATTATTTTCTTTTTTCATCTATTTTCATATTCAAAATCTGGTCGCCTAAATACAAGTTAAAATTCGATTTCCATTAAAGTTAAAAGACGACATTCTAAACTCATTTTTGTGTCAATCGGACAAACTTGGGATCATTGGAGCACCATTTACTTAAAATAGGACGAAACTATATATGGGAGCTATATCTAAATTTGAACCGTCAAAACAGTATGACATTGTTGCCAAGGGAAATATATTTCTTCAGATTTTTCAGGTCCAAGTACTATTACTTTTTAATGAAATTAAAGAAAAAATTGCGACCTATCTAGAAGTTATAGTTAAAACAGTATGGCATTTTTGTCAAAGGGAATATTGTAGGGGTTTTCCTCCAATACGGGGTTTTCCTCTCATTTGGATCATTTATATCAACAGACGGACGGACATACTGGAAAGAAATGCATTTATCGACTCAGGAAAACATTTTATACATATTCTCATAAGGAACAATTGGTTTATCTCGTATCGTTTTGCATGTTACAACCAGGACACACCCTTAGTAAAGCTTTAAATTATGATGAGAAAAAAGGGTAAGAATGTTAATTTTTTATCTTTCTAAGAAGCATCAGGAACCTACAGAGACAACATTAATATCCTTCTCTGAAATTATATTTTGTAAATAAGAACCCTAATTCTGTAATAAACTGTCATAATGTCTACAATACGTTTTATCTCTTTCAAAGAAATATTAATGAGTTAGATATACTTCAGTTCAACTCCATAGGGTGTTTGCCTGAAGGACTCTTCAATATTCATTAAGCTTGCATAGGTAGTCGCTAGGAGAAATCGCATGCAATAGGACCAGAGGTATTATATAGACAAAAGATCATTAAGAAGTCTTCAATGGGCCAGAGTTATTATATAGACAAAAGATCATTTAGAAGTCTTCAATGGACAAGAGGTATTCTAGAGTTAATCTATAGAAAACGACTTCCTACACGACCTCTTTGGATAGGAAAGGTATCCTACCGACTTTCTAGAATAACTTTCATAGGTAGACAGAAGACCCTTGGTAGTTTTTTCTATGAACTACTTGTTGTATATGTTAATAGTTTTAAGTAACATGAATTACCCTGTTTGTAATTACTTACCACTATGTATGATAATAATCACAACATAGTTATAGTTTATATAAAACATAATAAATGGATTCACTTTGGTTGTACATACAAATTGAAGAAGACGTATTTTCTTAACATGGTGTCAGGTGTGCTTAATTCAATTATAACCTAAAAAAAAACACTAAAGAGCAGAATGGAGGAAAAACACCAAATTGCGGCCGCTTTGCCAATGATGGATTTTAAGGCTACAAATTTAGCAAAAGAGTGGAAGACATGGCACACAAAGTTTAAAATATTTTTAAGAGCGTCAAATCTTGAAACAGAGCCTGACAAACGAAAGGTTGCGTTGCTATTACATCATCTTGGAAGTCAGTCGCTGGAAATTTTTAATTCCTTTGATATGGATATTGATACAGTTACGTATGAAGACTTAGTGCGAATGTTGGGATCCCATTTTACGCCAAAAGCAAATATTGTAATGGAACGGCACAGGTTCTTCACTTGTAAACAACAAGACAACCAAACAATTGATGAATATGTAACAATTTTAAGAAACTTGAGTTTAAATTGTGAATTTGGAGACTTGAAAAATGATTTGGTCCGTGATATATTTATATGTGGATTATCACAAAAACATTATAATATAAAAGAGCGGCTTTTAACAGAGGATAAAATTAACCTAGAAAAATCAATTGAAATAGCTAACAATATAGTTTTGGCAAAATCAAATGCGGCTATGTTACAAGAGGATGGTTTTATGGAAGGAAGTATTAATGCCATGAGTAAAAAATCAGGAAGAATGTACGGCTACAATTCCAACAATACCAAAAGTGAGAGCGGGAAATGTAAAAAATGCGGCCAAAGTCATAAATATAATTGCCCAGCCGAAGGAGCTAAATGTTTTAAATGCGGAAAATTGAATCACTTCGCTCGAGTGTGTATTAATCGGAGAAAATTTGTTAAGCAGATGCAGGCAGAAGAAGAGGCGAATGATGGTGATGATGATGATCAAAATAGCGATTTATTTGTTGGAGTGCTGAATAAAAGGGGCAAGTCATCTACTGAGTGGAACGTTAATGCAGTGATAAACGATAAAATGATACAATGTCAGGTAGATACGGGTGCGCAGGCGAACATAATGTCGGTGGATACGGCTGGTATGCTGAAAATCAAAGATAAGCTGAAGAAAAGTGCGACAAGGCTATTCACTTTTAGTGGAGAGAGAATACCAATTCTTGGAGTAATTGAGGTTAAGCTTTGTTATAAAGAACAGGTATTAAATTCAAAATTTTATGTAGTTAATATTTCATGCAAATGTATTATTGGTATAGAGACCGCTATGGATTTAAAATTAATTAGGGAAGTGAATAATATTACTATGAAAAATAAATTAGTTGAAAAATACCTAGATGTTTTTGAAGGCCTAGGTCTTTTACAAAATAGTTGTAATTTGAAACTTAGAGATGGCATAGAGCCGGTGATGGAGCCCCCTCGTAGAATTCCATTCAAAATGTATAAAGGCTTAAAAGAAGAATTAGATCGTATGGGGAAAATGGGGGTAATAACCCCGATAAGTGAGCCAACAGAGTGGGTGAGTTCTATTGTTCTGGTGAGCAAGCCCAATGGCACTATAAGAGTTTGTTTGGATCCGAGACATTTAAATAAGGCAATTATGAGACCACACCATTCATTTCCAACCATAGATGATTGCAAGGCCAAATTAAGTGGAGCAACAATTTTTACAGCATTGGATGCCAAAAGTGGATTTTGGATGGTGCCCTTAGACGAGCAGTCCTCCAAGCTATGTTCATTTAATACACCTTTCGGGCGATATCGTTTTTTAAGATTACCATTTGGTATTAATGCGGCCCCTGAAATTTTTCATGCCGAAATGGTTAGATTATTTGGTGACATTCCCGGCTTAATTATATATATTGACGATTTCTTAATATATTCATCAAATATTGAGCAACATTTAAAGATTTTGGAGATGGTGTTGGAAAGGGCGAGGAAGGTTGGACTTCGGTTTAATGAGGATAAATGCAAATTTTTACAGAATAAAATGAAGTTTTTAGGTCACATTTTTGATAGTTCAGGAGTCCGTGCTGATGATGAAAAGATTAGAGCAATTGTTGACATGCCTAGGCCCCAAAATGTTAAAGATTTACAGAGGTTTTTGGGTATGGTGAATTACGTGGGCTCCTTTATAGAAAATCTCTCGTTGAAAAACAAAAATCTTAGGGAGCTCTTACGAAATGACGTTTTGTGGCATTGGGCATCACATCACGAGAAAGAGTATAATGATTTGAAAAATGAAATAACCAAAGTACCGGTGCTTACTTATTTTAATCCCGATAAAGAATTGGTATTATCGGTGGATGCTTCGAAATCGGCATTAGGGGCTACAATTTTACAGGAACGAAGACCGATTGCGTATGCATCAGCTTCGTTAACGGATTCCCAACAAAACTATGCACAAATAGAAAAGGAGTTGTTCGCTATCTTATTTGGCTGTACAAAGTTTCATCAGTACATTTATGGGAATAAGGTTATGGTAGAAACAGACCATAAACCTTTGGTAACCCTATTTGATAAACCACTATATAAAATTCCGCCAAGACTACAACGTTTCATGTTACGCTTGCAATGCTATAATCTCGTAGTTGTATATAAACCAGGAAGGGAATTAAAAATAGCGGACACACTGTCAAGAGCGCCACTAAGTGATGTAGTAATGACAGAACTTGATGAAGAAGTATCACTTCACTGTAATTTTGTATATTCGAATCTAGAGAGTTCATTTGCGGACATGGAGTTAGTTAGAAAAGAAAGTAAGACGGACGAAACAATTTTAAAATTAATTGAATATGTGAAGAAAGGATGGCCAAAGAGTAGAAATGATTTGGACCAGGATGTTATGCCATACTTTAAGATACGAGATGAACTTACAATTACACATATTACAATAAATGACATATTATTAAAAAATAATCAGGTTGTGATACCAAAAAATTTGCGAAGAAAGGTATTGCATAAGATTCATGAAGGGCATATGGGAGTATCAAGATGTCAAAATTTGGCACGTCAGTCTGTATACTGGCCCAATATAAATAGTGAGATTGAAAATCTGGTATCAAACTGCGAGGTGTGTATGAAATACAAAAATTCGAATACTAGACCTGATCTAATGCCGCATGAAATTGTAGATATTCCTTGGTACAAAGTGGGGTGTGATCTTTTTGAATACAGAAATAAAATGTACATACTTGTAGTCGATTATTATTCAAAGTTTATTGAGATCGAAATCCTCAATAATGGCTACAATAGCATGAACGTGATCACTAAACTGAAATCTATATTTGCACGGCACGGTATACCGAACATCTTTATGTCCGACAATGGCCCGCCTTTTACTTCAAAGGAATTTAGAATATTTTGTCGTGATTGGGAAATTGAACATATTACATCAAGCCCATTTTTGCCAAGGTCAAATGGCTTGGCTGAACGGTCTGTGCAAACAGTTAAAAAAATGCTATTAAAATCTTCCGAGAGTAATTCTGACCCCTATATAGCTCTATTGCACTACAGAACAACACCGAAAGTTAGTATGCATAGTCCTTCCGAATTACTAATGTCTAGGTCATTACGCACAAAAATTCCTTCAATCTCAAGAAACCATGAGCCAAAAATAGTTGATAAAGGCGATTATAGGACGAAGTTAGAGACGAACTTAAAGAAAACTACAGAATACTATAATAAAAAGTCCAAGGTTTTGAAACCAGTTGGTGCGGGCGATGCGGTCATGTTTAAGAAAACACCATCCAGCTATTGGCAACCTGGAAAAATTGTGGAGGCGTGCAAAGAGCCAAGATCGTTTGTAGTTGTAGATGATGGTGGGTATATGTATAGGAGAAGTCAAGAACACATAATTAATAGATCCTCGAATGAACAAAGAAATGTATGTAACGATAATCAAGACACTAATGAAAGAGATGTAAGCCCTGTAGATAGTGATAATAATTATGAGGAACATTTATTTGAACATAATAATAACAGCAATGAAAATAATAGAACTTATTTAACAAGAAGCGGTAGAGAGGTCAAGAAGCCAAAACGATATGAGGAAGATTGTTAATTAAAAAAAAAAAAACATTGCTTTTCATTCATTTATTTATTTATATTATACATTGTACTTGAATACTTAAAATTATTATTATATTATATATACTTTATTCCTTTAAATTGTTTTATACTTATTTACCTGTAAAAGGGAGATGTTGTATATGTTAATAGTTTTAAGTAACATGAATTACCCTGTTTGTAATTACTTACCACTATGTATGATAATAATCACAACATAGTTATAGTTTATATAAAACATAATAAATGGATTCACTTTGGTTGTACATACAAATTGAAGAAGACGTATTTTCTTAACACTACTGTAGAAAAATAGAGTTAATAGAGCTCACTTAAAGCATAAGACGTATACAAGTATTTTTTTAAACCGATCTCCTGAAGATTGTCCATATCCGTCTAAGATCATCCATCATCAATGAAAATGTCAGAATAGTATGAGTTTTTTTTAGGAAAAAAAAGTCATATAAAGATATTCTATTCTAGACAGAATAAAATTAAAGACTTGCAAAATCGTCTAAATGGCCAGACCAAAGGAACACTAGGTCTGGCCATTTAGACGATTTTGTCTCTTAAGTTCTTCTGAGGTTTTCTGATATGATTGTAATAATCTGGAATTACATTAGCATGTTCTGACTATATGGTTCCGCAAATCCCTATAGCCTCATAATATCCTGAAGTGTATCATTTATCAGTACCGTCACATCATCGTCATAAGCCACAGCATTCATTCGAAGTTGGTCAAACTTCACAAGAATTTATTATATGACAGGGAGTCATAATACTGGTGTGTGTAACCCTACGTCAAAGTTCTGCTGACTGTTTTCTTTATGAAATGTTCTCCAATGTATGAATGGATCCAACATTTCGTAGAAAAGTATTTATCGTTCATACTATGTTTGTGTACTTAACCCGACCTGTTTATGATGATGCGTTGGTTGCACTCCATTACCCAACGTCACATAAATGAGTTTCGGAGGGTATTAATCATTTCTGCAGCTTCAACATAAAGTAATCTTCTTATTTTCAGTATTTTAAAGGTTTCAGGCACATTTTTCACCTGAAGGTTTATTGAAAACTTTTTTGAAGATAATGTTTACGATACCCTGGATAAAGCCTTATATGAAGGGTATAAGGCTTTATCCAGGGTATCGAAGGGTAAATAAAAAAACATTTTTGGAGAAAATAGCCTCCATACAAAGGACTCGCTCCCTTGTCGAACAGACGTGGATTACAGGTGAAGTAAACATTCCAGAAAATTGTCAATATATGTCCACATTTTAAAATAGCCCCCCTACAAAGGTAACTCCACTATAAGGTTGAGTGTATTTGTCATCCCTCGAAAAATTCACCTGAGACCCCGATTTATGCATGTTCGTCTGTGTGTCTGCCCGTGTGTTGAAATTACGATAGAGCATTGAAATTTTGCAGATAAATTGTTGCTACTCCTGATAAAAATATACAGACAGCCGCAGGCTCATCTGTATAATAAATTAAGAAGACACGACACGGTGCTCCCGACCGTTCTTGGTGAGTGGTTGTAAGTCACTGATTTTATTTTAAAATATTTATCCTTAGGATCTACTTAAACAACTCTTGCTTAGCCTAATCTCAACTACAAAATACTTATCAATAAACTATTTGTACTAATAATAGAATTTGATCTATGGAGAGTTTTCCCATCGTGTGCGTCATAAAACCTCACCACCAACAACAACAGTCTTATCAACGTTGCGTGTGGGATTTTAGACTCCTATCTTAAAACATTCCAACGATCAAATCTGCTGTAATACAAAATTCTGTTCAAAGTATTTTGAACAACTCCTATTGTTACTACTCTACCTTATATCGAGTGGTATATATCGTCCAAGTTTTGGTATAGCTCCCACATAACGGTACCCCCAAATATTCTGTATTTTCGGACTTTTTGGTACGTTCTTCCACCGAGTTGGCTGTTATTTTGTATTTTTGGATTCTTATTGGGTAGCAAATCTTTCTAACAAAAATGATCAATATTGGTTCACTTTTTGGGATAGCCAACGGTCTTCCATTATTCGGTACTTTGAGATGTTTAGGCACATTTTTCGGTCATTGGGTATCAAATGTTCTTTCCGAAAAGTGTCAGTATTTGTCAACTTCTTAGGATAACCTCCATATTTCGATATTTGAATTGGCTATAATTCAGTACTTTTGATTGTCGTTGGGTAGCAAATATTCCTACAAAAATTATCAATAGTGATCCATTATTCAGTAGTTAAGGGTATATGGGCGCGTTTTTTATCCGAATTAGGTGTCAAATCTTTCTTCCAAAAATTTATTAAAGTTCCGAACGATTACAGGTATTTTAAATGTCTATCTCAGGGTGAAGAGTATAAAAATTCGGCCAAGCCGAACTTAACGTTCTTACCTGTTTTGTACCTTATTGACTCACAGCTAAAGTAGCCTAATATCAAGCACAAGAGTCGAGCGAAGACACAGTGATACAAAATTTCTTACCAAACCAGTGAAGGTATTGGTAAGAAATTTTTTATGCACACCCCATGGCGGAGGATATAAGAAGCCCGACCATGTTAAATTAAACGACGGTAATAGGTTTTGTCCTTTACATGATCAAATGGAGAGATTACAAACGAAATGTCAATTTTTGTGGTCTAATCTTCTCATTGAGACAGGAAAATACCCGAGAAGAGCTTAGAAAGCATACCTATAGTCTGTGGCACTAAAGTTTCCAATTAGTATAAGGGGTGAAATCAGCTATCAGTATCTGATATCGCTTTGAGCATTATTTTGAGCCCAAAAAATAAAAATGTTCACAAAGAACTCTTAAATTGTCTTATGAAGCCCAAAGTCAGCAAGTAATCCCACAAAAAATATGGCAACGCCGTTCATTTATTCCCCCAATATTTTCTACAATGTAAAAAACCACAATTCTCACACAACATTAATAACAAATAACAAAAAATAAAAAAAAAATGAAACTAAAATTTTGAATTATTGCAAACATAATTGTTAACGTTTAATATTCCTCGGCATTTTTATGTTTGCAGAACACTTGGCCGATCACTGATTCATGGTTTGGTTCAGTTCGTTGATAGTTTCTCTGGTTGATGTTGTTGTTTCTGTTGCTCCTACTGCTGATGTTGTTGTTTCTGTTGCTGCTGATATTCATTTGCAATTTCCTTTCATGATTATTAATTACGAATTTGTTGCGGCCTGCCGGCCACTGTTGCTGTGGTTCACTACGAACTACAGCAACTGCGTACCAATAATAATAATGAGAGTGGGTCTGCACTTTTTTTGGGGAGGTACGGGTGGACTATATTGAGTGGCATGCATTCACATACATATGTATGTTCGTACGTACAATGTACATTCAATCGAGAAGAATTTATGGCGCCACACGTTATTCAAGTTTTGGTTGTAGCCTTTAATGTTGAACATTTAATCAAACATCTGATTCTGTACAATGTGTATAGTGGATAACTAGACGGGTGGACGGACGGGCGGTCAGACAGACATATGGATACTACGACAGAAATGGACAGAAAGAGATATATGACAGGGTGTTGCAAAAAATACGTTGTAGAATATTTTTTTAGAAAAAAATAATAAAATTGAACATTTTAAATACAATAACACGTACGAATTTCGTTAGGTCCGATAGAGTCCATTTTTTAGTCCTTCTATATGGAAGAGCGCAGTGAAAATACTTAAAATCAAATAAAAAACAATAAAAAATAAAATAAAGGTATTTTCATGAAGAACCCGGAATGCCAATTTACAGTCACATCCGTTGAAAAATACGCCTATGACCATAAAAATATCTCAAATTAGACGGCAAGTTTGTATGGAGTACAGTCAAAACATGAACAAAAAATTACGCCGGCTGGTGAATTTGTCTAAAATCTTCAAAGTACCAAAAATGTGCTTGGGATATTAAAATTGTCGCCATACCGTTGTATGGACCGATAAACGTATCTTCGAACATGGTCTGTATGAAAGGTTAGGTCATCTATATCGATTGTATGTTAAACCGCAAAAAAACTCCTCGTACATAAATCCCAATTATTTGCGGCCTTTGTAGAGTCTACTTCCGAATCGAATACATTCTAATATTCACTTCATTAAAATTTGTGTATATACTATTCTGATACTAATAAGGTATTCTACTGAATATCACAAATTGTTCGTTTGTAAAAATTGTTCATTAACTTCTACATCACATTGTCCTGCAAACTATGTATCCATAGTTCAAGAATTATTGTTCTGCATCTATGCAGAAAAAAAATGTTTTTAATGACAGAGTATAAACGACATAGTTTGCATAATGTAATTTCAGCTCTTTTTGTATAACCATGTGTCAAGTACATTAGAGTGGGTAGGAACATAACAACCAAACGTTATAGAAGTAAAATACATAACCTAAGTGGACATAAATGAACTGACAGAATAATTAATGTGAGATTCGAAAGCTATATCTAATTGCAATGTAAACTACTTTTTTATTTAAACATTAAAAATTTTCTTTGACAACCCATTCTATTATATGCTTTAAAGTTTACCTACCGCATATGTTTCAGATGTAATTCAAGGAAAATTGCTTAAAAAGCCACCATTGATTACTTTTAAAGAATACTAATTACTTTGGGGGTAAACCCCATGATAACTATCCATTAATAAACTGAAAGGTTAAGCGAAGCGAAATCGAATTTTCCTGGCAACATAAAATTGGGAAAACAAAAATTTTGTCGTAAATCCGTCTACAATTTCGAGAAAATATAGAAAAAAATTATATGTATTTTAATATAAAATAATGGTAGATCGTCGTTAAAAAGTGTGTCGAAAAAATGGAATTTTCCACAGACAATAATAATGACCCATACGAAACGAATTCTCACAAAAATGGAGAGTCTCACAAGAGTACTCCTTCTCTGACTATAAATTTATTAGGTTCAAAATCTTACGGCCACTGCCGAAACCGATATTCTTCTGAAATAAGTCCAAACCTAACCGGGGGGTTGATCAAATATAGGATAGGGCAACCTAAACACTGACGACATAGACGGAAATGTTGTCCAGTTGAGAAAGGAAGACAGTCTTCGAAAAACTTCTGAGGACTGGGGAAATTTGGAACAAAGGAAAAGAGGTCCGAAGACTTTCACGCTTAAAGGAAAGAGTGCAACAAAATAACAAGAACCGTTAAACGCCACCCCTGGAAAATATTCTATGAATTAGATTCCTCATGAATGCTCACTTCCAACCGAACACATCGTCATCCGATGAAGTAACGGTGCTAAGGAGGAAAGATACAAGGAACCTAAGATTGATGGACCAATAAGCCTTACTTCTTCCTTACTCAAAACTATTGAAGGGACAGTCGAAACCATGATAAAGAGCAACATAACCATCGAAGATGAGTGGAAACCTTTCTGCATGAGGTAGTGCACCACATTCGATAACACCAACGAGAACTTAGAGACTATATTGTATATACATGCGATTAACATCCAAATAAAATATAAAGCGACCATTGCAGCTATAAGACTTAATGCCATTAACGAATGGATCGACATCGGACATAATAGACCGAACTAAAATATATTTATAATTTATAATTTTTAGTCGGACCGAATACCTGAAGTAAAAGTGGTCACAACATGCCAAACTATGATACCAGACTATCGGAATACTAGGCCACAATTGGTCGTTTTAAGTTGGATCGAGTACCTGAAATAAGAGTAGGCACAACATGTGAATGGTTTCCCCGTAGCAGGAATGTCGTGACCGAGATTTCCCATTGAAAACCCGAAAACGCCAACCAGATCACATACGATGGTACATGCGGAGGTTCAAGCTACAACGGAGTGTATGAACTGGTTTAGCCAAACTCTGGCCAGGATATAATAAATATAATGACAGATAGTAAACAAGCCATAAAATCAATAACCTGTAAAACTGTTAAATCCAAAACTGTATTACAATTATTATATCCATAAATTTGCGACATGGTCTCGTACGAATCATATGGGTGCCGAATTACATAGGAATAATAGGAAACAAGATAGCAAATATACTCGCCAGAAGTGCTACCGACCGACCTACAATGACAGAGAAACGTAAAATCATTTGCTGTGCCACTGCATAGCCCTTTCAAACTACCGAACCCAAAATAACCGAAAATTTCACCTTTCGTGAAATAAAAAACCTTAGAGGGTGTGAATAAAAAAACACTAAAGGACTTCACAAACAAACCAGAATTCCTAAAAGTTTAGGAAAACCCAATTCAAAGATGACTTCTAACTTTTTTCCATCTATAGCGCATAACAGGCTTAAGGTCGAATATGTGGTGGTGTGAACCACTCCTCTTTTCAGCCTAGCCTATCAATATCGGTTCACGTATTGAGAATTTAGGTCATGTTTTTCAACAAAGTTGGCTGTAATTACATATTTTTTAGTCCCTTTCTTACTAAAATATACCAATAACGTTCAACCCACATAAAATGGCATAACAATTTTTTTTTTTTTTTTTGAAATTACAGGAGTGTTTTTACCGAGTCGTCTCTAATATCATATTTTGAGATCCAATTGGTTGAGAAACCTTCCCAACAAATTAACTGTAATGTAGGCTGATTTTTGGATGTAGCCCTGATCCTCCCCCTAGGTATTTTCATGGTCCTTGTCGCATTTTCCGCCTCTTCATAATGCTGCGATTCGTATTCTGGAATACAACTTTTCAATATAATATTTACACCCTACACAACTATGTTGTCAGGGTATTATAGGTTTGTGCATTCCCAAGAGTTTGTAACGCCGCTAAATATTGCTCCTAGACACAATTTTAAGTATACCGATCATATCTCGATCTAGACATGTGTGTCCGTCTATCGATTATAATTTGTTCTGGCCACTGAAGACCCCATAAGCGTTAAGTTGGGCCGGGCCGAACTTTGGATACCCTCCACCATAGATATACTGACAGGTACTTGAAATGAAAATATAGGGATAACCCCAAAAAGTGGATCTATACCGACATTTCTACAAACCGATTATGTAAACAATAATACAAATTTCAGAATATTTTAGTGGATAATTATAACCTCAGCATTATGGCTAATGAGGGTGTATACACTTTAACACCGTGAAAATGTGCCTCATCGAAATATTGGTTCTAGACCCCATGTTTCTTTGGACAAAATTTGTTTCAGAAAATTTTGATTTCATCCAAACTGTGCTCATCTTATTATTTCTTCCAAACTTAGTTCAAATTCGAAGATGGGGAATATCGGTCCACTTCTTCTGGAACCTTCACACAGGGGCTAGGCCTAAATGCGGCTACAGTTCATTATCGAACGTTACGTTCTAATTTTTTATCTCATCCGCATGATGAAATGATTACAACAGAGTCTTAGAACCAAACTCAAAACGCGGAATAAACCAGATAACTATTTTAATATAAAAAGGGGGTTATATGGGGACTACCCCAAAAAGGGGACGAATATTAAAAATTTTTGGTAGGGAGATTTGTTACCATATACGACTACAAAATACCAAATTGCAGCGAAGTCGGTTGAAAAACGCACTCAAGAACCCCAAAATACCGAAAATTGAGGAGTACCCTTATATGGGAGCTATGCCTAAACGTGGACCGATATATCCCAGACCTGCAGACAAAAGACAACCCTATGCAAATTTTCAGCACCCTATCTCAATTCCTTCAGAAGGTAGCGTGATTACAACAGACGGACGGACAGGACTAGATCGTCTTAGAATTTCACCCTGATCAAGAATATATATACTTTATAGGGTCGGAAATGAATATTTCGATGAGTTACAAACGGAATGACAAAATTAATATACCCTCCATACTATGGTGGAGGGTATAAAAAAGAATAAATTTCATCTTCGCTTTTCCCCATTTTTAGGGAGTTAGTTGATGTGTTGTGCACTGAGCGGCTCAATTAAAATTGTGCGTCAAGTTTTCTTTAAATATTTGATACCTTTCCAAAATCATCTTCTATTTTTTGGGCATATATAGACTCTATTATTATTGGCCTTTAATGAAGAGTATAACTATTTCCTATTTTCTTAATAACATTCTACTATTACCTCATCGGATAAAAACGATTCATCTACGATCTCTACACGTTCCATGGTGTTGTTTTAATTAAATTTTCCACAATTTTTATTGGGTAATTTTGCATTCATGCGTGCTGCAGTGTCATAATCGGCAAACAACATCAGAAGCATCAACATCGCTATCACCATCATTATCGTCAACATCATCTGGATCCTCATCAGGTTTTCATGTTGTGATCATTGTCATCTTGATCAGTGCCATGGCAAGATGCTAAGGCATAAGATCAGATCGGTGATCGGTGGCAAGTAGCGCAAAGCTGCCACACAACACAACAGCAAACAATATAACAATCTGACGATGCTGTTTGCAATTGTAAATTTGTGTGTAAATATGTATGTATCTATGTGTATGCATTTATGTATCTATGTTTGTATGTTTCTGTGTGTGATGTTTTTTCTTTTTTGATTAATCGCACTACATTTCAATTAAATTGCATTAATTTGCTATACTTAAAGAAGAACATTTATTTTCTTTTGCTACTACACTGGTCGGTCATTCTTTACGCCGTCTCGTGTGTGAGACTTTGTTGTTGTTGTATTTTTTCAAATGATCATCATCACGAAGAGGGAGATTCTGTAGATGCCACTGTCAGACACATGTAAATTTTGCAGGTTTTTTGTTCGTTTTCTTCTTTATGATTTTCGGGAGATAATTTTTTTTGCTAATAAACTTTCACACAAAGTGACAGTCTCAATATATTAGATTAATAATTTTTTCTGTTCATCGTGATCGCGATCAGCATCGTCATCATTTGCTGCTTCTCTTTAGATTTCTATACAATGCCAAATTATGTTTTATACATTTTGTTCGTCCGTCAGTTTGTCTAACTGTGAATTCATGGCAGTCAAATTTCTCTTTCATTTCGCTTTTCTTTTGTTGATGTGAGTGTGTGTGTGTGTGTCACACGCATTACAAACACAATAACCACATTGTTAACATTCAATTTATTTATATCCATATAAAAGAAATTTTTATTATAGGAATTTTTATTTTTTTGGTGAAAAGAAATTAGTTTATAGTCCCTTTTTATTCTTGAATAGAATGGATATTAGTATGGAAATTAGCGAACGGTATTATTCCGCATCAACTATGACAAATGGCTATATGATAATCATGCAAAATCGAGGGAGAAGATTTTTTTTGGCAGTTTTGTTATAGAAAGTAATATTTAAGAGGACCCCCCATTCTCGGGGTCAAAAATTTTGTTGATATAATTCGAATCTACACTAATTATAGAATGTGCCTACAAAATTTCAAATGAAAATCTCAAGAACTCTTGAAGCTATAGCCGATTTATTGTGTGAGCATCAAGTGATGGCTGAAGGGCTTCTCAAACTTTAAACCCGTTTTTCTCTAAACATTTTTTGCGAATGGCGGGCACGATAGCTTAAAAACTAATAACCCAATCGATTTAATATTTTTACACGTTTCTCTGTGAGTGTATAGCTATCGTATGAACTAGGATAAAGCCAATCGGTGAAGATCTTCCTTATTTTTTAACTTGGGTTTTGGTAAAAAATCGGCGATATTTTCAAAGGTCCACCATTTTGTTAATTTTAGAGCGAAGTCAATAATCCTAGTTCATACGAGTGCCAGATATGTACTCTTTCTAACACCGTTGGAATTTTCGGATTCCGATGTTCCAGTGAGCAGTTATCGTGCCCGCCATCAAAAATAAGGACTTTTCTTTAATTACAAAAAACAACAACAAAACAATAACAAACATTTTTTGTAAATTATTTTTCTTCTCTTTTAAATCTTCAATTATATATATGTGCAAAGTTACAAACCTTAACAAGCATTGGTATTGATTTACCAGCCCATTGAAAATCTTGAAAAATTAAAATCGAGAATGGGGGGGTTCCCTTAAATGTTAACGGAACCGCTGAGTGTTCCAAAAATACTAAGCATATCCACTGAAAATTCTTTAAAAAAAAATCCACCTCTATGAAGCTCAGCTTACTTACTGAAATTTTCTAAAAAATTCACGCCTGAGGACGACATTCAAAATTTGTGAAATTAATAGGGGCTCCGGGAAAAAATTCAGACTGTGATAGTACTTTGAATATAACAAAAACGACGTGAGAGAAAGATGATTACCTAAAAACAAATATTGGGGGTATCCTGAAACTTGGGTCAATATTAATAATTTTTGGTAAGGAGATGTACATACCATGATAACTCAAAATACAAAATAACAGTCAATTCGGTTCAAAAACGTTTTATAGAGGCTACTCTGAACTTGTGTCCATATTATGCAATTCGGTTGAAAAATGTGTCCAAAATACCATATATGGGCGGGGACAACGTTATATAGGGGCTTCCTGGAAGGTCGGTTGAAAAAGGTGTCACAAATCTTCATAATACCGAATATTGAGCGGTATCGTTATATGGGGACCACACTGAATGATGGGTCAATATTATTATTTTTGGTATGGAGATGTGCTATACAATAAGAAGCCAAAATACCAAATTACAGATAATTCGGTTGAAAAACGTGTCGAACATCGCCCAAAATACCGAATATTGGGTGTACCGTTATATGGAGGCTACCCTGAAACATGAGTTCATATTAATAAGTTTTGGTACGGACATGTGCTATACAATGAGAACCCAAAATACCAAATTACAGCCAATTCGGCTGAAAAACTTTTATGGGGGCTACTCTGAAACTTGGGTCAATATTAATATTTTTTTGTACCGGAGATTTGGTATACAATGAGAACCCAAAATACAAAATTACAGTCAATTCGGTTGCAAAACGTGTCAAAAATGCCCAAAATACCGAATATTGGGGGGTACCGTTTTATGGGGGCTACATCAAAACGTTGACCGCTATATCTCATTTGCAATATGACACTAGAAATGTCTGTGCAAAATTTGAGAACTCCATTTTAAATACTTAAATATTGCGATCTATATCGCAGACAGACGGACTTGCATAAATCGTTATAGAATTTTATTATGATCAATATTTCAAGGTGTTGCAAGCGTAATGACAAGTTTAAACTTGAAAAATCCACAACTATGGAGGGTTCAGCATAGCCATCGAAATATTGTTTAAAACTCCACGCCTATTGGGCTCAGCGTGACAACTGAAAATTGTCTTAAAAATCCACACCTATATTACACAGCATAGCTACTGAAAAATTCTTCAAAAATCCATTCCTATAGAGCTCAGCATAGCTACTTAAACATTTTATTAAAAATCCACGCCTATGGAGCTCAGAATAGCAACTGAAATATTTTTTTTTTAAAAATTCACGCCTATAAATCTCAGCATAGCCACTGAAATATTTTTTTAAAAATCCACGCCTATGCAACTCAGCATAGCCACTGAAATATTTTTTAAAAAAATTCACGCCTATGCAACTCAGCATAACCATATAACTCAGCAACTCAGCATAAATATAAAAAATCTACGCCTATGGATCTTAGGTTTGGTACTGAAACCGTTTTATAAAACCAGGCCTGATCACAGATTAGATATTGAAAACTTCTTTAAAAATCCACGACTATAGGCCCAGCATACATAATAATTTTTATTTTTTCGAATCCATGCCTATAGGGCTCAGCATAGCTACTGAAGAATTCCTTAAAAATCCACGTTTATAGGGGCCTGAATAGCTACTAAAAATTGATTAAAAATCCAAGCCAACAGGGCTCAGCAAGCACTTTCTTTTTTTTAAAAACCCACGCCTTTATATGTTGGAGTAGCTACTAAAATTCTTTAAAAATCCAGGCTTGTAGAGGGCGGAATACTAACAGCTGGCTTATGACATAATGTTTGTTCCGTAAGCCGAGCTTAAAAAAATTCTAGGCGCATCGGTCTTGTGCCCATCTCATCCAATTTGAGATGTTGTCTTTCACTTGATTTTTCCTTCGGATTCGTGGCCTTCTCCTTCTTCGTGAACAATAAAACTTTTATACGCTTTTTGAGTTGGGGCTTCCTCATCCATTCTCACAACATGACCTAGCTAACGTAGTCAGCTCGATACGTCTTACTATGTCGATGTCCAAGAATATATGACAAAGCTCATAGTTCATTCGACAGCGATATTCACCGCCCACACAAATCGGTCCATAGATCTTCCAGGAATAGCTTCTGAAAATTCTTTAAAAATCCAGGCCTATAGAGGCCGGAATACTAACATACTTAGCTGGCTTATGACATAATGATTGTTCCGTAAGCCGAGCATAAAAAAAATTTCCAGGAGCGTCGGTCTTGTGCCCATCTAATCCAATTTGAAAGACCGAGATGTTGTCTTTCACTTAATCATTCCATCGGATTCGTGGTCATCTCCTTCTTCGTGAACAATCAGCTGGCTCGCTTTTATACGCCTTTTGAGCTGTGACTTTTCATCCATTCTCACAACATGACCTAGCTAACGTAGTCACTGCAGCTCGATACATCTGAAAATGTCGATGTCCAAGAATAGATGACACAGCGATATTCACCGCCCACATAGATCGGCCCATAGATCTTCCAGGAATAGCTTCTGAAAATTCTTTAAAAATCCAGGCCTGTAGAGGCCGGAATACTAACATATGTAGCTGGCTTGTGACAAAACTTTTGTTGCATAAGCCGAGCTTAAAAAAGATTTCCAGGGCGTCGGTCTTGTGCGCATCTCATCCAATTTGAAAGACCGAGATGTCTTTCACTCAATCATTCCATCAATTTCTTGGCCATCTCCTTCTTCATGAACAATCAGCTGGCTCGCTTTTATACGCCTTTTGAGCTGTGGCTTTTCATCCATTCTCACAACATGACCTAGCTAACGTAGTCACTGCAGCTCGATACGTCTGACAATGTCGATGTCCAAGAATAGATGACACAGCGATATTCACCGCCCACACAGATCGGCCCATAGATCTTCCAGATAATTTTTCTCTCAAGCACTCCAAGAGCTGTATCATCTGTTCGCCCAAGTACCCATGCTTCAGATCCATACAACAGCACGGGTAGTATCAGCGTCTTATAGAGTGTGAGTTTAGTCTGGCGGAATAGTTACTGAAAATTCTACTGAATTACAATTCTGGCCTAAGGAGTATAACTACAGAACTATTTCTTAATAATTCACGCTCCTGGGTGTCAGCATAGCTACTGAAATATCCTTTAAAATTTTCTTATATCTGTAAGAGATTCGGAAAATGCCTTTCTTCTATAGAGACCAAATGGAAACATTAACCTCAAAGACTACCTTTGAAAAATGTTTTATCTCTAATAGGTCAGAGAACGTCTATATCTAATACCTTCGGCTAAAAATGTTAAATGCAGGATCATCGCCGAAATTGAGGCCTATTAAAAAACAAAAAACCGATCGTACTACTCAAGTAAAAAATTCGGTCAATTCGGCTGAGCTCATATTATATTGGATAAATCGCCTAAGACCTTCGGACGTCAAGAACGATTGAAAATTCGCCTAGGGCAATTCAAATCTCTATAATTGGCTTTTCGTTTAAATAATTTAGGACAAATAATTGTAAAAATCAAAATTTTTTGTCATGTTGGTTCTTATTGTCGTGGTTTAAATGCTCAAAATCATTTTTGGCAGATCACCACAATAAATATTTAAATTATCAAAATATTCCTACACCAACTTCAGTGACCACAAAACACAATTTTTGAAAATATTCTCACATTATGTGTAACAAATGGTGTTTTATGATAACACCAACAATAATGATATGAAATACGTAAATTTCAGTTTTGAAACCACATTCACATACCATTGCCTCCGCCAACATAATACGAAACACAATAACTTCTGACATACGAACACTTTTGCTTATTAATATTTTGCGGTGACATTGGAGGGTATCCGTTTTGGTATTCAAAATTTATCCGTTGTTTCCGCATAAAGTGTTGATTTTATTTACTTATTTTTTTTTAATGCATGTGACTCAATTTACAGTTATGTGAATGAAATAATTGAAACTTAAAATAAAATATGAAAATAAAAATAGCGATAATAAGTTCGGTTTATATTTAGCAAATATACGTCATTCGGAATGATAAACAAAATGCACCATAGATCAAAACATTATTTTAGGAATGGTAGAATTGCAACTACTACTATATGTTTGCCTTCAATTTACTATTATATAAAAAATGACCCTCTCACATCCCTCCATATTTTATTTTCCGAACTCCAGTTTCCCTTCCATTAATTTCCCACAATTGAAATTAACATTTAATGCAATTAAAGCAAATATTGTATGCATTTTTTTAAACATTGACAGCTGATGTTCAGCCACTCCCCCCGCTGACGGAAGCAACAAATAATATTCGCCAATGTTGCTGTAATTAAATCCCCTCTATAAGCACGTGAAAAAAAAAATAAAAATTCTTTCCGACCTACCATATGAGAACCATAAGGTGACAAAAGTGTCACTGTAAGCAAAAAAGTCGGAATCAAACAAACAAAAAAATATTAAAACATTTCACACTATAGTAAATGAACCGTCACCAGACAGAGTTAAATATCAAGCAAGAAGGAAACGCAATCAGAGAGTGTTGAATTTTATACATGAATATTATATCACAAAAAAAATATGAATGAATCACAAAAAAAAAATATGAGATATTTTTATTTGGTTGAATGTTTTTTGGTTGGAATAAAAAAATATTCTTTAAAAGTACTAAAATATTCTTTAAAAATACACGCCTATGGAGCTTAGCATATGTACTGAAATCTTCTTTAAAAATACACGCCTATGGAGCTTAGCATATGTACTGAAATCTTCTTTAAAAATACACGCCTATGGTGGTCAGCATAGCCACTGAAATATTCTTTAAAAATCCACGCCTATGGAGCTTAGCATATGTACTGAAATCTTCTTTAAAAATACACGCCTATGGAGCTTAGCATATGTACTGAAATCTTCTTTAAAAATACACGCCTATGGTGGTCAGCATAGCCACTGAAATATTCTTTAAAAATCCACGCCTATGGTGGTCAGCATAGCCAGTGAAATATTCTTTAAAAATCCACGCCTATGGTGGTCAGCATAGCCAGTGAAATATTCTTTAAAAATCCACGCCTATGGTGGTCAGCATAGCCAGTGAAATATTATTTTAAAATCCACGCCTATGGTGGTCAGCACAGGCACTGAAATATTCTGTAAAAATCCATGCCTATAGTGGTGAGCATAGCCACTGAAATATTCTTTAAAAATCTACGCCTATGGTGGTCAGCATTGCCACTGAAATATTCTTTAAAAATCCATGCCTATGGTGGTCAGCATAGCCAGTGAAATATTCTTTAAAAATCCACGCCTATGGTGGTCAGCATAGCCAGTGAAATATTCTTTAAAAATCCATGCCTATGGACCTCAGCATAGGTACTGAAATATTCTTTAAAAATCCACGCCTATGGTGGTCAGCATAGCCACGGAAATATTCTTTAAAAATCCACACCTATGGAGTTCAGCATATCCATTGAAATATTCTTTAAAAATCCCCGTCTATGGATTATAAATGAACATCTGGCCTGTTTTTATACCTTCCATAAAATGTCAGATTTATAAAACTAGATCAGGAAATTATTCTCTTTGAATTCAACCGGTTCGGTATATTTCTTGAATTCTTCACCCAGATGTTATTTATTGACATGTTCTACTTGGACCTGGTGTTCGCTGAACAGGTGTAAGATTTGCCTAACACCATTTTGTTCAATGGGAATTAAAAAATATTAAAAATGGATAAGATACTTGTTAATGTTTATAATTATTTAAATTAAATGCAACACTGTGGCCTATGTTTGCCATGAAAATCAAGTTCAAGAAATTACTTGTCATTCAATGACCATACATCAAGTCCTTGGTGTATTTTATACCTCCATTTTTCTCGATGTAAACTAGTTTATTAATTTTTTAACTAGCATTCGATTTGTTGATTTCGCTGTGAAATAAATTACAATTATGAAAATTACATGAGGCCGGTTCTTAATTGACAACAAGATCAGCAACAACAGCAACAAAAAGTTGCAATAATAAATTTAAATCGATATTAAAAATGAAAGAATTAATTGAGCAGAAATCACTTTTATGACAAGAACAAATCCGCCACTGGTTGGGTTTGGTAGTTTACATGGAGCTCATAAGCGATTTGAATATTCATTGAATTGGACAGGGCTGGACTGGAATGATATGACTGAAATCATAACCACAACACCAACAAAGGTTCAACATTTGAGCTTGACGCCATCTGGTCCGTTTGGTGGTTCGTAGTTGTTGATAGGTGTATTCCAATGTGTTGAATCGTTGCGGTTCGGTCGAGCCTAGACGTTATCAAAAAAATATTTTTGGAAATAATTTCAGTTGTATATACATTTTTATTTCAGAGAATGGCCACAAAATAGGTATACAAATATGTTTATTTTTTATTTTTTTTTTTTATTTTAGATTCACAAAATAAAGAAAGCCACATCACAATATGATAACTGAAAATAAACCACATTACGCCTGGGAAAGCCTAAACCTCATACGAAACACTAATAAAAAATGTTTGCATAGCTATTCCGATAGTCGTCCTTTCTGATGTCAAAATGCCTTTAACATGCCATTCCTTCACCACACAGGGTACTATGTCTTTGTGCATATGTTTGTAACAGGCAAAAGGAAACGAAATAGACACATGCATGTCCGACCGTCCCTCCATGTATTCTTGTGAACTATGTACAGATCACATTTATGATCCGATTTGGATAAAATTTGTCACAGCTCATTATTTTACACCTTATTGAAATTGGAGGAAATCGGTTGATTTAGATATAGCTCCCATATATAGTTTCGTCCGATTTTATCTAAATGGTGCACCAAACTCACAATATGTTGATTAAAATGCAGGAACTTTTCAACAGCTAAACAGCTGTTTCAAAAAAATGCCTTAAAAATTTCTATGACCATATATGGCCGCCAGATCGTCCCTACCTAGATAGTTTCAAGTAAAAGCCTTCTAGTGATAGTTTGTAGAAAATATATTAGGTTGGGGAAAAAGAAGTCCATTATTTTTATATGAACTATAAGACTTTATTTTACATGCTTTGAAATGTCCGATTTGGGCCAAATATGCACAGTTTTGTTGTATGATTTATTGCCATTTTAAACGAATTTCTCGATCATTTCTCCGATTTTATCGACATTTTTGACAACCGGCCTACCATCTTTAACATCAAAAATTACTGAACGGAAACTATGAACCAAAATTGCACATAATTGGCTGTTACAGTATCGGAACCATAAACAATTTTCACAATTTTAGCCGCTGGGCTTGTAACTCACTGAATGCACCAAAAAAAAGCAAAATAATTTTTTACTGCGAAATCTCACCCTCACAAAGTTATCTACTTTATCAAATATGACTCAGTGTATTTTTCTGCAGAAATATTTTTAAAAATCTAGTTCTATACAAAATTCTTCCCAGGATATTTTCTATATAGGCCATTGCTTTTAGTATATAAGTCTCCTTACCCAGCAGAATCCTACACATAGGACGGCTTTAAGATGTGTTTAGTATAAAGGTTCTACAAAAATTATCGTATCCGTAGATAATCCTTGGAAGGTCTACGCTAGATCGTTTCAAGATTGGAGAATATTAGTTCAGATTTAGATATAGCTCCTGTGTATATTCGTCCGATTTTATGTAACTGGAGCACCAAAGTTTGTCCGTATGAGATAAGATTTTGCAAAGCGTCCTGAATAAACGTCATATATACGTATGCGGCAACCCTGCAGACAGTAGCAACACGTAATGCGATGGAGAATTATCGGAGAAAAGAAGAGAGGAGAAACGTGTTTTCAGAAAAAAGAAGAAAGTACAAGAAAAACGTGAGCAAATCAAGATGTACACCAAACCGAAGGCTTTGGTGCAGGCGCATCCTTCTTTAAAGATGAAGGAAACCTGGTGACAGACACAGACATTGTGCTGAGGATCTGGAAGGATCATTTTGAAAAGTTTCTGGTACAAACAAATAACAGATGACGGTATAGAATGTATACCACCAAGCCAAGATGAGGTTAGATTAGCAATCAATCGGCTGAAGAACAATAAAGCAGCAGGAGCCGATGGGTTACCAGCCGACCTATTCAAGACTGGTGACCAGATTTAGATGTGTTTAAAGCCATGTCTGGGTTTGGCATTCCTGCAAAATTAATATGACAATACAGGATAACTTTAACTAGTACAATGTCAGTAGTTAATTTCCGAAAGGACCTCTCGGAGCCCTTCAATTCCGAACGAGGATACAGACAAGGTGACAGTTTGTCGTGTGACCTTTATATCATCCTGCTTGAAAATGTCATAAGAGAGGCAACACATGTTTCTCGCCTACGCCGATGACATCGACATAATGGGTCGAACATTGAGAGCCCACGTGGGTCTGGCAGTATATGACGAGAATACCAAGCCGATGGTACTTGAGAACTGCAGCTTCGAGATAGTCAAAATTTTTTTATACCTTGGTACCGCCATTAAAAACAATAATGACATCAGTTTTGAAGTTCGAAGAAGAAGGATAGTGATGGCCAAGGCCTCCTCCCTCCAGACCAAACTCACACACTACAAGACGCTGATATTACCCGTGATCTGAAGCATGGATACTTATGCAAGCATATGAGACAGCTCTTTGAGTGTTTGAGAAAAAAAATTCTCCGAAAGAACTAAGAGCCGATCTGCGTTGACGCCGTCGAATGAACCATCTACATTGGCTAGGTCATCTTGTGAGAATGGATGATGATGCCCCAGCTCAAGAGGCATATAAAAGCGAGCCAGCTGAAGTTTCACGCAGAAGCGGAAGGCCACGAATAAGATGGAAAGATCATTGAAATTGGAAAAACTGAGTAAAAGACCGACGCCCTGGAAATCTTTTTTAGGCTCGGGTTTTGAAACGAAAGTTCTGTCACAAGCCATTTTGATATTTTTCTAAGGCCCACAAAGCTCAAGATAGCTAGTCTATAGATGGATGTAAATCTACTGTCCGTGTTATAGAGATCAGTTACCACCAATGAATCTATGCAACTATATATAAAAATGCCTCTAGACAGTTATATGCCTTCTTCTGCATTTACAAAAGATATCTGTAAGTATTTTGTATCGATGAACATTTAAAAAGTTTTCGGTTTCCAAGTAGTCTAAAATCTATAAGAAATTGGAGATAGCAGTGTTCACATGAAGAAGAAGAAGCTGTGATGTGTTGTACAGGCATTGTGAATACTTCTATGATGTATGGTATTGCAAACGAGATTTATCGGTCCATATTTTGGTATAGTCCCCATGTACTAGGGTACCATACCCTGGTACATGATCCATTATTTTTGAGAATTCAGATTTTTTTCAATCGTCGCGTTTCATTTTCGTTATGTTCGAGGTCCTATCCAAACAAAAGTGTCTGTGGTTTGGTATTTCATTGTCGTCATTTTAGGTATAAAAAATGTCTACCTCATTGTCCGACCGAACTTAACGACGTTATCCTGATACATATCCTCACAAGACATAACTTACTATAAAAGACCAATAAGACTAAATTATTATTTCTATAGAATGAATCTAGAAGGTGTTTCACCCTTGGTCCACTAAGTATAGCATATTTTATATTAGAAAATATTGTATAGGTTATCTTTGATTAAATGTTTTGTTCCGCTACAGATATAGACACCATGGCCTACACACCTTTCAAAATTGTAGCGAAAATTTTTAATTTCACCTTTTGAAATCGTTTGAATTAATTATTGTTTGCCATAATTAAAATGCAGTCAATGTAACCATCGATTTTCATATGCAGGCATTGAACTCTTTCCTCATTTATATGAATGTTAAATTCCAGTTCAAGAAAAATGCAAATTTTCATTTTTTTTTTTACTTTTTGGTTTCACAACTGCAACTATTAAAGGTCTGACATAATTTTATTTTCAACGGCACAAAAATGCAACAGGCTGGGGTTCAGTGTTAATTTTATTACTTTTTTAGCTACGTTGGACTTAAAAAAAAACAATAGTTTGAGGAACGCATTTTGAATATGAATGCATTTCTCCCTTGAGGGCACACAACGATGAGGGTTAACACAAAGAAGGTAAATTAATTTTTTCCTAAGGTCGAACATTTTTTTCTTTTTGTAAATTCAAGTCATAATTTTTCCAAGAAAATTATTAACAAGAAATGAAAGCAAAAAAAAACAAAACGAACATAATTAAAGAAAGTGGAAGGTGTTTGAAACTGAACATGAAATTGTTAAAAAAAGGTGTACGTGTGAGGGTTAAAAAATTGTAATAAAAAAAAAAAAATTGAAACAAAATGTGCACATTGAAATGTGAAGTGAACCTTCATATAATATTTCAAAGCCCCTATCAGTATAACCCCTAACTTTTTGTGAAGTACCTTAAATCTTCATTATCTCTATCTCTCCGACACAGAAATTCCATGACGAGGAAAAGTGTAGAAACCTCCACATTGCCTCTGTTACTAAGCAAAAGATCGAAATTATGCAAGACCTGCTGTTCTAGATTTTAATATTCAGATTTAATATTCAGTGGATTTGTATTTTTTTATTATTTTTTTCTTCTGTCAAGAGATTGGTATTTTTTGTTTGATACCCTTTGGAAACCTTTTCTAATCTCGAAGATTATATAGCCGGCTAACGGTTATGGCGGGCAGTAAATCTTCTTCGTCACCTCCTATCCTCCTCTAAGCACTTGAATATTTTGTTTAGTGATTTCTTTTTAAATGTTGTTGTTTTTTAGTGATTTGTATTTCTTATGTGCGTTGTTGTTGCTTTTGTTTCATTTTTTAATGAATGTCTTAATGGACATTTTAAACGAATATTATTCTGTTTGCTACGAACTGATAAGAATTGTGAAACGGAGATTTGTTTCAGACTCACACACACACACTTATGCATATATGGCATATAGGCACTATATATGAAATGAAAAAAATACAAAAATTATTTAAAATATTTATTTTAAATGAATTTTGAACTTTGCCATCGACAGACAGTACCGTCCTTCATTTCACACCGAAGTGATGATTTCACGAGCCACGAAAATAAAATAATCGTAAACATGGAAACTTAAGAAACTATTAAAAAAATACACAGTATAAAAGATAATTCAAAAATTGATGTTTTGTTTTTTTTTCGAAGTTATGGTGTCGTAAACACTTATCACCAAAAAGCACAAGGGAAGGATGGACAAACATAATTAAGGGACAATAAAATTGAAAACTGAATCATGTTTTACGTTTACATGCGGACGACTGACTCAGCGGACACATTTTCAAATGGAAATTTTCTTCTGTTTCGAAAGGGAGTTGAAACATGTGCCAACTAAAAGGCGTATAAAATTAATAAACTATCTACAGAAATCATACAAGAAATCGTATATTTGTAGAAGAACTTTGAAACAAAATTGCTTTCCTGGATTTAATGCCTTCCAAAGTTCTTTTTCAAATTTTCAGTGGCCCAAAGAGTTTGCAACGCCACGGAAATATTGATCTTGGAACTACCTTTTTGCATACCGATCATCATATCTCAACTAGCTGAGTTGATCTAGACATGTGTGTCAGTCTGTCCATTATAATTTGTAAACACGACACAGGCCACAGTTATGGACCAATTATCACGAAATTTTTAATTTAAGACGAGTCCTGACCAAAGAAGACCTCTATTGTTTTTTTAAGTAATATTAAGGGGATCAAATGTACCATTAACATTATTTTTATGCCAGGATAAGACAGAGAATATGTTGACCTCTTATCGATTAAGATGGTACATATATCGCAAAATATCGCCAGGCTCGAAATATAGATCTTCAAAAATTCATATGGTCGACTTATCCGACTATACTGATTCGCTCACAGGGTTTTTATTCACCTTGGAACATTTTCCAACAGAATTGGATGTAATTTGACTTTCAAATTTCTTAGGAAGTAGAAAACTTATTCACAGAAAATTTGTCATTATAGGTCCATGTTTTGACTAGACTCCATATAACGGTCCCTCAATTTTTCATATTTTAATAGTCCAACAAGTATTTTTCAACCGAAGTGGCGCTGATTCGCTATTTCGGATTTTAAGTAAGTGAAGCAGAAAATTTCCAATGAAGGCTAATGTATTGAAATTGCCCCATATAAAGTATTTTGACGGTCTTACGTTCATTTGTCAACCGATTCTATTCGGGCATTCATGTTTTTGGTGGGAAAAAAACTCTTCAAAGAATATTTTCAATATAGGTCCAGGTTTGTTGGTCCTATTTATAACTGGTAATTTTCATGTTTGAAATTGGTATTTCATTTGTTCCGATGTTTAAAAGAGACGGAGAATACGGACGAGGCTACTTCAAATATATTTTCTATACACATAAAAAGTTTAGCTGATTTATTAAACCCCGAAAATAATATTTAGGTTTTCAATCAACCGAAGGCCTTTTGTAGGCAAAAATCTAACCGCATTACTTTCAAACTCTCTGAAGACCAAAATCGATTTTTATACCCTTCACCACACTGTGGTACAGGGTATTATGTCTTTGTGCATATGTTTGTAACAGGCAAAAATAATCGAGATAGACCCATGGTTCCTTTTGAGAATATGCATAGAATCACTTTCTGAGTCGATTTATGCATGTCCGTCTGTCCGTCTGTCCGTCCGTCCGTCCGTCTGTCCGTCCGTCCATGTATTTTTGTTAACAAAGTACAGGTCGCATTTATGATCCGATTTGGATGAAATTTGGCACAGGTCACTTAATTGGCCCAAGGACGAACCCTATTGAAATTGGAGAAAATCGGTCCACGTTTAGGCATAGCTCCCATATAAGGGTACCCCAAAATTTTCGGTATTTTGAGGTTCTTGAGCGCGTTTTTTAACTGAATTCGCTGAAATTTGGTACTTTGAGTTCTTATTGGGTAGCAAATCTCTCTACCAAAAATTATAAATAAAGGTCCATTTTTTCGGATAGCCCCCATATAAGATTACCCCCAATTTTCGGTATTTTGGGGATTTTGATCGCATTTTCCGACCGAATTCGCTGAAATTTGGTACTTTGTGTTCTTATTGGGTAGCAAATCTCCCTACCAAAAATTATAAATAACTGTCCATTTTTTCGCATAGCCCCCATATAAGGGTACCCCCAAATTTTCGGTATTTTCGGGTTCTTGGGCTCGTTTTATAACTGAATTCTTTGAAATGTTGTACATTGGGTTCTTATTGGGTAGCAAATCTCCCTACCAAAAATTATAAATAAAGGTCCATTTTTTCGGATAGCCCCCATATAAGATTACCCCCAATTTTCGGTATTTTAGGGGTTTTGATCGCATTTTTCGACCGAATTCACTGAAATTTGGTACTTTGTGTTCTTATTGGGTAGCAAATCTCCCTACCAAACATTATAACTAAAGGTCCATTTTTTCGGAAAGCCCCCATATAAGGGCACCCCCAATTTTCGGTATTTTCGGGTTTTTGGGCTCGTTTTATAACTGAATTCGCTGAAATTTTGTACATTGGGTTCTTATTGGGTACCAAATTACTCCACTAAAAATTATAAATATAGGTCCATTTTTTCTGGTAGTACCCATATAACGGTACCCCAAAATTTTTGGTATTTTGGGAGTTCTGATCGGATTTTTCGACCAAATTGACTGTAATTTAGTACGTCGAGTTCTTATTAGGTAGCACATCTCTCCACTATAAATTATAAATATTGGTCAATTTTTTCTGGTAGCCCCCAGGTTTTGAGGTTCTTGAACCAAATTCTTTTTTCTGGTACAGGGTATTATGTTTTTGTGCATATGTTTGTAACATGCAAAAATAATCGAGATAGACCCATGGCTCCTTTTGAGAATATGCATAGAATCACTTTTTGAGTCGATTTAAGCACGAAATTTGGCACAGCGTAGCAAATTAGGTCTAGAATGATGTGTGTAAAGTTGCCTGAAAATCGGTTCAGATTTATATATAGCTCCCACATATACTTTCGTCAGATTTAATGTAAATGGTGCACCAAAGTCCCTATATATCTTTCGATTTGCACGAAATTTGGCACAGCGTAACAAATTAGGTCTGGAATGATGTGTGTTAAGTTTCCTGAAATCGGTGCAGATTTAGATATAGCTTCTATATCTGACCAAATGAACAATTTAGTATCGGTTGCAGAATGACGTGTTTATGGTTCCAATCTCATTTTACTGGTCCTTTAAAAATGCGACTTATGTTAGGATTCATCTGTTGAATATACTCAAAGTGGTGAAGGGTATCATATAGTCGGCCCCGTCCGACTTTACTACTTTCCTTACTGGTTTAGTCTTAACTTTTCATCGGAGACTCTTCTATTAAACAAAAATCGTCTGCTGCTTTTCAGGAGCCTAGAGGCCTTTTGTAGGTCATCTACAAAACAAGGCATTTTTTGCAGACTTTCTACCAACAAATACCCCTATAGTCGACCTTCTATCTACAGGTCATCAATAACCAGACTATAAGATCTGTAGTGCTGATACACCTGAAGATGTTCAGCATCTTATTTATAGATACAACAGATCTTCTATAGGTCCTCTTATGGTAGAATATCTTCTTTGGACACATTGTTGACGGAGGACCATTTGCATTTGCTAAAAATAGAATATCTTCTAAAGAAAGAAACTATTATCGAAAGACTCATAGATAAAATACATTCTGAGGATCTTCTACAGAAAGCCATACTTCTGACCTTCTATAATATACTAAATGAGATCTGGTTCTCAGTTGTCATATAACTTTTTTAAAATCTTCTGTCTTTGGGAAAACTCCAGATTGTCTCATTTTTTAGAAGTTCTCCAGAATGTGATCACATTATATTAAAGCTATGAAGATATTTTGAAGGTCCTTATAGGAAGGATCCTCAATCGACAGAAAACATTTAACTGATACCCAAAAAGAAAACCTTATATAGATAGATGACCCCTTATACCCAAAGGACCTTCTGTAGGTCTCATATACCCAAAAAGATATTTATTTTCTAATATCTACTGTAGTCTTTTCAGGTCATCCATAGTCAGAAGAAGTTATAAAGCATTCTGAGGACATTCCATGCCCAGAAATCCTTCAGCAGGGCTTCAATAGATAGAAGACCATCTAAAGTCCTTCTATTTAAAGAAGACCTTCTTGTGGTCTGCTATAGACTGAAGTCTTTCTGAGGAGCTTATATAGAAAGATGTACTTCAGACTTTCTATAAAATACCTGAAAGATATCTTTTGTCTATAGAAGACCTGAATAGGGTTTACTGTCTACAGAAGACTATCACTATGACTTTCTTAAGGTCATCTGTCTGTAAAAAAGATTGTTTCAATTCTTTCGAAGACCTCCAGAATGTGTTCTGTCTTTAAAAAAAGAGAAGATTTTCTATAGATAGACGACTCCTTATAGAGAGAAAACCTTCTGTAGTCTTATAAAGCCAAACCAGTAAGGAAAGTTCAAAAGTCGGACGGGGCCGACTATATGATACAAGAGATGTTAATATATACAATATCCTGTAGATAGAACAGACATGTAATCTTTAGAGGACCATAGAAATTGAATGGAGCGAAACTAAATGTGTGATCTACATAGATATTTGAACCAATTAAAAAACACATGCACATACCATTCTGAAATCTATGAAAATTGTATGTCAACCGGATTCTTTTGTGTACCATTTGTATGAAATCGAGCAAAACAATGTATGTGGAGCTATATGTAAATCTGGGCCTAATTGAGCAACCGTGGCATATACCGTTTGGTATGCTGCAGAACAGAGCGCTGTCCACAATTTTATATCGTGTACATGGAACATACGTAGGCTCATCGGTGTACCATTTACCAAAAATCGGACGAAATTATATATGGGAGCTATATCTAAATCTGAACTGATTTCAATGAAACTTCACCGATATCAATCAACACATAATTCAGTAGGCTGTGCAAAATCTTGACTTAATCGCACAAACATTGCGACTTTGGTGCATAATTTACCTAGAATCGGACGAAACTATATATGGGAGCTATATATAAATTTGAACCGATTTCCACAAAACTTCGCACACATCAAACTACACCTAATATAGTACGCTATGCAAAACTTTTTCTCAATCGGTCAAATTTCGCGAGTTTGGTGCGCAATTTACCTAAAATCAGACGAAACTATATGTGGGAGCTATATCTACATCTGAACCGATTTCCACAAAACTTCGCATACATCAATTAGGACCTAATTCAGTACGCAGTACAAAATGTTGTTCCAAGTTGAAACATATTGGAAGTTTACAATTTACATAAAATCGGACGAAACTATATATGGGCTCCGGCTTTGATTCTAAATCTGAACCGATTTTCTTTAATATCAATAGGGTTCGTCCTTGGACTAAATAAGTGACCTGTGCCAAATTTAATCCAAATCGGATCATAAATGCGACTTGTACTCTGCTCACAAAAATACATGGACGGACGGACATGCATAAATCGACTCAGAAAATGATTCTGTGCATATTCTCAAAAGGAACCATGGGTCTATCTCGATTCCTTTTGCGTTTTACAACCATATGCACAAAGACATAATACCCAGTACCACAGAGTGGTGAAGGGTATAAAAAGGGTACTAAAAAGGTATGGACATAATACATAATGAAATTATAAGACATTCTGCACTATTATATAGACTTTCTGAAGATAGATAACATCCGGCTTTGATTCTGTTCAATGATTGTATCCTATCTGGACTACTTACATTGGTTAAATGAATCATATATAAATAGAAACAAAATACATTAGGTTTTCTTCGGTGGATCTTATCTTATATTTTAGTTATAAGCCACCTTAAGTCTTTCAATACGTTAATTGTTAAAACTATATATTTATTTAGTTTTCCTGTTTTCATATGACTTTCTGAAGGTCCCCTGCCTTTAGAAAGATTCCAGATTGTCTCATTTGTTTAGAAGACTTCCAGAATGTGTTCTGTCTGTAGAAGACCTTCGGAATGTCTTCTGTAAATAGGAGTATTTCAAAAATGCATCTATCTACAGAATAACGACTTCTTGAAGATCTACTGTCCTTGTATGAACTATTCTATAGTCGAAATAAATATTTAGGGCATTCTATAAAATACCTAAGAGATATTCTCGCTATAAAATACCTGTCAACAGAAGACCATCCTGATCCTCTGTTTTCAAATTACTTTCAGAATGTCCTCTGTATTTTGGAAATTTCCATATTGCCTCCTTTCATTAGAAAACCTCCAAAATGTCTTTTGCCTATAGAGGAGATGTTCTAGAGGCCTTCTATTAATGGAGGACCTTATATTGATTAAAACTATACATTTATTTAGGCCACCAGTTTATAGCAGACCTTCTATAGGTTCCCAGTTTATTAAAACCCTCGGCTTTCCTTCTACCAAAAGAAGACTTCGCTGTTTGGTTTTATTCTAAAAGCTATGTTTAACAGTTTCTGTCCAACCGAACTTATTGCCTTTTTGACATCTTTTTTTTCTTAAACCGTCACCCATTTCCACGCTTCATAAAACCTTTTAACCAATTTTCCAACTTAATTTAGTTTCACCCAATTTCATGTTGTGTTACCTATTCCACACTTCGATAATTAGTAAATTGGACATATTAGAAGAATAAATACTTCCATGACACTAAACGAAGCAACACACTGGGGGCGATTATAATAGCAAATTAAAAAAGAAGCAAAGAAAGAACCCAATGATGATAATTCTACACCAGTTCTGAGAAATATTGACACATATTTGTCCAAACATCGTGACCGTTAAGCTGCTCATTTTCAAAGATACGTTTTTTCATTTCTTTTCATTATGGATATGGACAACTACAAAAAAGGTCTATGTAACAAGAACAACAGCTACAATAGAGATGTGTGTGGACAAAAGAAAGAAAAAAACGAAACAAGAACATTGTCATCACCACCAGCTATTCATCCAGTCATCCATCCACCCAGTCAGTCATTGTCATCATCCCAAAAGTAAAATCCGACCCACTTTATTGGTCTACTACTAGTCAGTTGAATTCGATATGAGTGACTGTTGAATTCGATGTGGACGGACCACTGCTTTTCTTGTTATATCAGTGACCAATGGTTTTCTGAGTTCTCAGCTTGTTTGTCTGTTTGTGATTTTCGTCTTTTTTCATCGTTCTTTGTCGTTGACAAAACTCAATCAAGCTTGAGAATTGAACTTTAATGAGTCGTAGCCGTGTAACAGTAGTAGCTAAAATAAGTTATATCTGTTTGTAGTTATGTATGTTTGTTTGTAAAAAATGTTGTTCACCAGAATACGTAAGAAATCTGTAAATAGTTGTTCTGTTGCCCCCACCGCCTCCAGCACTACATATATGATTCTTCTTAGCTGGGACACAAAGGAATTTCAGTTTTTAAAGGCAATACTGGAGAAGATGTCAGTGGTCAGTGCGGGTAGAGGTGTCAAGCGTTGATGGGTAAATTTGGGAAGGGGATCAGTTAGAAATCACTACTAAAAACCTGAAGAAAGTCTTATTTATACAGGTGATCTGTAGATGGACTCCATTCTATTGAAGATCTACATAAGGTACTGGCCAACCAAAAACCTGGAACCAGCTATTGTGGAGGTCTTCAATTGTTATGGAAGCTTTCTGAAATATATGTAAATTTCTTGAGTCTATAGGAACTTAAAATAGATCTTCCGTCTATAGAAGGCCTGTAGAAGGACTTGTTATAAGAAATCTTCCTATAAAAGATATATAGTAGGTACTTTTAGCATAGAAGAACTGTAGGAAGCCTTCATTTTATAGACGATCTGTAGGTGGTATTATGTCCAAAAGATATAGCATTTTGGAAATACTTTTCGTGGCCTCCTATTTTTTTAGAAGAAAAGTTTTCCTTCATGTTTACTGTAGTCGGAATAATTTCTAAATGGTTTTTGTAGGCGTAAGAACTGCTGAAGGCCTTTCATAGTCGAAAGAGCTATTGAAGGTCTTCTATAGACCAACTAGAATCAGGAGGACTTCTATAGACAGTCTTCCTACTGTCTATAGAAGAACATCGAACGCCTACTTCAGATCATCCGAAGATGGAACACATTCTAATGTTCTTATATACACATAAGACTTTCTGCGGGTCCTCCATTGTCAGACTATGGAATATCTTCGGAGGGTCTTCTTTTAGGTCTTCCATAGTGAGAAGACCTTCTCAATGTCCACTATAGACAGCTGGCCATCTGAAGGCTTTGTACAGAACGGATATTCTCTGGTGGTCTTCTTTAGAAAGTAGACCTTCAAAAGATATTCTAGAGAAATAAGTACTTGTGGCTTTTTATAAAATACCTGAAAAAGATCTTCAGTATACAGAAGACCATTGGAAAGCCGTCTGGTCCTCACATGACTTTCTTATGGTCCTCTGTCTTGGGTAAACCTCGAGATTGTCTCCTTTCTTTAGAAGTCCTCCATAATGTCTTCTGTCTGTAGAATTCCTTCTTAAGATTTTCAGTCTGTCTGGAGACGATCTTCGATCTATGGATGACCTCTTGAAGCTTTAAGACATCTTTATTTAAAAAGATGTAGTTCTGACTTTCAATAAAATGCCTGAAAGAGATATTTTGTCTATAGAAGGCCTGAAGGGAGTTAATGTTTTCCAAAGACTATAAGGTATTTTCATCCTCAATTTTGATATGACATTCTGAAGGTCCCCTGTCTTTAGAAAATATCCAAATTGTCTCATTTTCTTTATAAGATCTTCAGAATCTTTTCTGCTTATAGAATGCCTTCTGAAGTTTTTATGTCTTCATAAGATCATCTGTCTACAAAATATTATCTGACTATGGGAGACCTTATGAATAACTTCTGCCTTTAGAAGACTGCTAAAGGCACTGTATCTGTAGTAGGTCTTCTGAAGGTCTACAGCGTAGGTCCTCTGTCTTTAAAAGGTCTTCCGAATGTCTTCTGTCTTGAGAAGACCTTCCGATGTACCTCCCGCGGGTATTCTGTAGATAACCTCTTGAAGGTTATATATCTTAAGAAGACATCCTAAGTGTAGTATTTCTATAGAAAACCTTCGGTATTTCTTTTGCTCTTCTGAAGTTTTTCTGGCGGTCTTTTGTTTTTAGTAGAATTCATGAAAAGGTTTTCGACTACAAAAGCCTCCTGTTAAGAAGAATTATATAATGTATTTTATCCGGGAAAAATCTTATGAAGTTCTTCAGTCTATATCTGTCTACAGAAATCCTCCTGCTTCATTTTTCATCAAAGCCATTGTTACCGTCACTCTCCGATGGAGGTTCATCAGGATAGCCTCAATCAATTGCTCTCCAATAAACGATCTTCTTCGGAGTCGGCCATATTCTCCTCGGTTCCCTCCCTCCTCTCAATGGAAGTCCTATGTCTTGTTATGCAGACCAATAATTTCAGCAAGGCATTCTGTCGTGAACTTGCTGTCCCAACATCTCAAGGAGACCTCTTTCCTCACCAGTTTCAGTTTGGGTTTCTCTATAATGGAGACAATGATTACCACTAGTTTTCTCAGGACTCGCTTAGGACTCAAATTCTATCATAAAATAATTCCTTTGAATGCGTAGCTGTCCCGATCGATGGGGTCTATCACATCCATCACCACCTATGGATTTTTTTGTTTAGTCTATTATTTAGCTCGTCTCTGTAGCCCCCTAACAACCTTCGCATTAGATGGTCGTTCCCTTATCAATTTTTGCTACACTCTTCCTTCTTGGTAAAGTCCGGTTAGTCCTTTTGGGTTCCTGGTCTTTACGAAAAATTTCGAGCGCTGCACATCTTCTAAATATTAAAGCCCGCTTCGCCGCTTCCAAACGATGGATTTTCAAGATAGTATCCTTTAAGTTTAGGTTGCTTCAGGATTTGGCATTCGTTTGCTATTCCGGAGACCTAATCTTCTTCGATTCCGAGAAATGGTGAGAAGTTCAGGCGTATCCTTCTGAGCTGTTCGCACATGTTTCTCCGCGTCATCCCGACTAGTTTCCGCCTTTGTGTCCCAGATAGCTGTATCTTCTGCCATCTACCATCTCCTCACTCCTTCGACATTCTAAGACGTTACATTGGAACACGAGAGAGTTCACACTCGGAATATGAGTGTGAGTCCCATGCTGTCTTAAAGGTTTGGTTCGAAATTGCTCCTCCCTGGTGCTTTTTGAAACTCAGATCCATTTCTACCCCTTGGCTGCGTGTTTGTAGATATACCCTAGACTACAGATGCCAAACGACACCCACATCTGTAGAAAATGTTTGTTTACGAATATAACATAACGGAATATAACTCGTCGACTGATCAACCACAACTGCCTGTACTGATGTATTTATGCTCTACACCGTAACTTTACTCTTTTTAGTACCTTCCATGTTGCTCTTCTTGTTTTAGGGGAAACGCCCTAGGCAGTTTTGGTACACTGTGACATGGACCTAAAGGTGGGCGATAAAAATATTATAATTTATTATAACTATTGGATATTTTTACCTTTGACTGCCTTCCCCCTATTCACTCCCTAGGGACTCGCCCGGTAGAAAACTAACAACTTTCTCGGAGTTTTTTAATTAAATTGGTTGAATTATGGCATTTCGGGTTCGTGATGTGTAATGAACTTTTTCGAAGGATATTGTCAGTATATGTCCATGTTTTGACGTGACTCCCAATGAGGTTTCCGCTTGATTATTTTAATGGTCCTATGCTAATTTTCCAATCAAAGTGACTGCTGTTTGGCGTTCTGTGTTATAATAGGTAAGAAACTCCTTTGTAGTAGTCCCCATATATAGGTTCTGCTCCATTTTGGGCACTTTCATGG
This sequence comes from Musca vetustissima, assembly GCF_032173495.1. Lineage (NCBI taxonomy): Eukaryota > Metazoa > Arthropoda > Insecta > Diptera > Muscidae > Musca > Musca vetustissima. The sequence continues at coordinate 141,070 of NW_026876189.1, forward strand.
TTCTAGTCTCATTTCACCACCGAATTGGCAATAATTTAGCATTCCGGGTTCTCGGTGGGTAAGAAACTTCTTCGAAGGAAATTATCCTTATAGAAACATGTTTTGACATAGTTTCCATTTAAAGGCACATTTTTGGTACTTTCATTGTCCTCATTTTACAACCTAGGTGGCATTCTGAAATTTCTAATCTAAATGTCTGTATTTCATTTTTAGTGAATAAGAAATCTTCTGAAGAGAATAAAAAATGTCGCAATCGATTTTAAGTTTATGAAATGCCCTTATCCTACCGAAGTCCCAAATCGCCATCCCTACTCTTGCTCTGTTCAGAATGTGCATTCCAGCAGCGGTTTGCTGCTGCAGATTCTTTTCGGTGTAAAATGAGTAGCAATGCTGTTGTACAAAATATTATTAACAACAACTTTGTTGTTAGGTTTTGTTTTTATTCTCATTTATTTGACATTTCATTTTTGTTTTGTTTTCATTGCTTGCTTGCTCGTTCGCCTGTTGATAAACATGGTTAACAAAATGAAAACAAGCCATAAATGTTTGCAAGAATTTCCAACAAGCCGAACGAACGCTAGTAATGGCAAAACAATTCTTCTTGACCATCGACCATCGTCATCATCAACGTCATAGTCATCGTCACCATCATCATGGACACCAATCCACCAGAAGCTTATTAAACGAATTAACGTATGGTGGCATGGTCGTGCTGCTGCTGGTCCCAGTTGGAATCAAAGAAGCCATCCAGCCATCGATCCATTTATAGAGAGATATTTGCAACAAGAGACAAACTGGAATCGCTTACAAATCATAGATGGATTTTGGAGTGCACCGGAAGAAATTCGGGGAGAGATATTCACATCTAACCAGGAAGGATTTTTTCAATGAGTGAACAAAAAAATTAGGAAAAATTTCTTCAACATTTTTTGGAAATTTGAGAATTTTTATATTCTATATTAAAATATTATCCTTACTTCCTGAGTATAATTTTCTTCACAGCTTACATTTTTTCTCCATGTCCTACAATTATTTCCTTATTCCCCAATGTCCAAGTGCAAAATGTGGACTTACTCAATGTTCTTGTGTTCGCTTTGGTGTAAACTCCATATTTGTACTGATTTAAATATTTATTTACTTATTTTTAGTTGTTTTGTTTTTGTTGTTGTACTCATTATTGTTGGTGTTGTTGTTCTTTGTTTTTATATATGCTATCCACCTCTGCTTCTGATTCTTTGGCATACTTCGGCGGTGAGCATTTCTCATGAATTTATTTTTCTACTATAAGAAACAAAGTACAAAAACAAAGCAACAACTTAGTAGAAAACAAAAGTTGAATACGATAAAAAAAAAACGATACAACATAGAACAAAACCTTTAAAAGTCAAGGAATGAAACAAACAAAAAACGGTTTGCATTCTTTAAAAGTACGCGATTTTAGTTGATTTATATTCAGAGTACAAACGATAGAGTATTGTAAGCCTAAATAATTATTGGTGGTGGTGTGTAAGTGGCAGTGGGTTCGAAATGATTTTTTTTTTTTTTTTTTTTTGGAAAAAAAATAAATCTATTGTTTACCTAGGCGAATCTAATGCTGAAAACCTCTGAGCATCAAAATATCAAAAATTGAAGTAAAAGAGGTCCATTCACACAATTCGGTAGATGTCAATATAAGGTAGACCTATATATCGGGTCTTTCAACAAAAGCTTATATTTTAAACAACTTGTCACAATGCAGAAATTTGGGAAAAATACGATCTGTTGGAACAAATTACTGACGTGAAGAATAACTCCCATGTATGTCGCTCAAGAACTCTGTCTATTTAGCGTACAGTGTTGAAGAAACCTGAGATTTTCCCAAACGTTCCACAAATGTCATTATACCGAAATGAGCATAAAGACATGGGCCTTGAGGCATATAATGTGCAGCTAACATAAGAAACCCATCCTGCATGTCTTTGCTGATTGAATCCTTGAAATCCATGAAAAAATCCAAAATTCCATTGAAATATGATCTAAACTTGTGAGGCCTTTTTCGTCCTGGTGTCTACCGTAAGTAGCATCGATTTATGGTCCGATAGACATCAATGGAGATAGAGAGATGATAATATTTATAGCCTACACAACTATGTTGTTTAGTATACCGATCGTCGTATCTCGACTAGCTGAGTCGATCTAGACATGTCTGTACGTCCGTCTATGCATAACAATTTGTAAACACGATATAGGCCACAGTAATAGACTAATTGTCATGGGTAATATTTAGGGGATGAAATGAATCAAAAACTTTATTTTCCCCTGTTTTTCTGGTCACACTGCAGTATCACGAAATTGTACTCGAGGAAGGAAATCTGGTCAAACAATAAGCAAATGGAACCAGATTTTTGTAAAAAATTAACCTATTTTTTTATTCTATGGCGTTTATACTTACTCCTGAAGGACATAGACCCGAGAGGTTGAAAGTCTATCCAAGAGGAGTGGTTGACTTTAAAATTGAAATCAATTATACCGCTGTATGTTCTCGGATGTGGGAGAGTTACTTAAATTAGTATTATCATACTAGATGGCTGAAATGTAGAGCTTATGGCTAGGAAATTTTGCTTGTGGTATCGGTTATGGTCAAGGACGACCCTTAAATTTTCGAGGGTGATTAGATGATATTTCGGGAATGAATTGACCCATTGCTTTCGTTTTCCAGTCGCTCTAGACACTATTGACGCTATAAATATATATGCTGAACATCACAAGTTTTCCATGGGGAAGGCGATCTGACCAAATAATTCAAATGGCTATTTCAATATTTAACGGGTCAAATGAACCAACATTTTTTTTTTTTAGAACAAAGTTTGAATCTTATGGTGGGCATTTTTACTCCGGGAAAATATGATTCGAAAAGATTCAGCTGAGGAGTTAATAGGAGGAGATAATTGACAATTTCCCCTTGGGGGTACAGCACAGAGTCGATAGAATTCGTAAGGGTATAGAGGATATACGGCTGCTATTTGTATATGCAAAATCTAATGAAAATAATATGCTCCTGTATGTTGTTGGTGTGACAGAAACACCAGAAAGGGTGGATCGATGGGTCGCATCTTCGGAATTAATCTAGCCTACGTAAAAATAATACGATATACAAAGTTCAGATGGAATTGAATATTTCGTTCGCTAATGCTAGATTTACAAGTTTTCCAAATATAGCGCAAATAGAGGAGGTAAGACAATGCGTGAACCGATAAATTCTATCTTCCAAAATTCTAAAGGCTTGGTTAAAAAATTAGGTTGTGATTCGGATGAAATAAATTTAATTTTCAGGAAACTGTTTTTTTTTTTTTTTTTTTGGACTTGATTTAAGTTTGGGGGAAATATTAGGTAAAATACGCAACGTTTTAATGAGATTAATCGTGCACAAAAGTCAGCTAGAAAGACCGATGAATGGACTGTGATAAAACGACTTCACATTGTCTGAAAGGGATTTGTTTCAAAGAAATATAAGGTCTAAAACCAATATTTTTGTAGCAAAGTTTATATAATATCATTAGCCGGAGGTTAGAGCGTATACGACGTCACCTTCTTTGTCGAAATACGGAACTCCATAGCTGTCTCCTCAGCAGCCAACCTATTTGCAGTATTTTGCGAATGAGGATGCCCCAGCAAGAAGGAATAAAAAGACTGCCTAAGTTCGCTAGACATATCCATCGTGTAACCCAGTTTGATATTAGCCCAAGGGTATAAGCGGAATACACCTTTAATACGCCATTGGAATAAGTGTGAGTAAACTGTGGGCAACGGTTAAATCCCTATCGAGTAATTAACTATGAAACTGTGACTGATCCGGAGAGATGTATCAGTTATTTTATCGACAGTTTGTCGAGCTTTCGGGAGTGATACTTCGAGGTGAAGTGTACTGTGTAAGATTTTCTACCGCCGAGAAGTTACCACAGTTTACATTGGCTGATACTGCAAAAGTCATATGTGGCGCTAAACTAACTAAAACCTTGGGCCCAACGGAGGCATTGAAATGCCTTTGAGTAAGCAGGTCGATGGGCACACACAATGCGGAACATAATCTACGCCAAAATTCTCGGTTATCTGCATAAGTTAAAAGTAGGAACAAGGTCTTCAAGCCGTTTACTGCCAGCTCTTGGAACCCGGATAAGGAAACCTCATTGAGATTTTATAATGCGATAGGTCGGTCTTTGATAAACGGTGCCTATTTGATCCCCGAATACTAGTTCTACTTTATGGTGAAGTATTCAGACCTCTCAGAATAATGCCCTGAGAACTGAAGTAGATTACATCCTCATACCACTTGTGGCAGCATAGCAATATGACTTTGTTGCAGTACCAAAGCCCTTTAAAGAGAAACATTTTAACCTTCATATGGTGGATAGAAATTCCACACCCAGGTCTGTGGACCATCTAGAGAACGAGTTTTAAAAACGGGAACCTCTAGATCAAGAAGATGAAGGAATCCTCTAGATCGAGACTAATTGGGAAGTTGGAAATGATATAGAATCAGAAAAATGTTACAAGAACAACAACTTATAAAGGGCCATAGTACTATGATTACGCTTATCTACTCTGTTGGCGCACCACTTGTAGAACTAAGGCAATGTGTGGAGGATATACCGAAGATGTATGTGAACTTAAAGTCACTTCTGATAGTAAGCAGTGACTAGGATATCAAAAATGCCTAAAATGAAGTGGGGTCTGTATATGGACCCTACATAAAACGTGGAGGCATATTAACAGTTTTTTAAGATTTTTTTTAATAACTCAAATCGGACACCACCTTTATGTGGAGGACCATTTCAAAAGATCAAATTATTTTGAAAATTTTCTTCGGAGATGTCTTCTGAGAAGGTATTTAAAGCCATGTCTGCGTTTGGCATTCCTGCAAAATTAATACGGCTATGCAGTATAACTTTAACTTGTACAAGGTCAGCAGTTAAAGTCGAAAAGGACCTTTAGGAGCTCTTCAATACTCACCTTCGTCGACGACATCCACATAATCGGTCGAACATTGCGAGCGGTAACAGCCACCTTTGAACGAATAGAGAAGGAGTCTGCCAAAGTGGGACTGACAGTAAATGGCGCATAGACCAAGCTGATGGTATCAACGACCAAGACGTCCAGTAGTTTCGGACCAACTGTGAAACTTGAAAACTACAGCTTCGAGGTGGTGAATGATTTTATATACCTCGGTACCGTCATAAACAAAACTAATAACATCAGCTTTGAAATCCGGAGAAGAATAGTGTTGGCTAACAGATACTACTATGGTCTGAGTAAGCAACTCAAAAGCAAAAGGCCACCTATCGCCAGACCAATATCACAATCTACAAGACTCTGATATTACCCATGCTGTTATATGAATCTGAATCATGGGTACTTGCCCAAGCAGATGAGGCAGCTCTAAGAGTGTTTGAGAGAAAAATTTCCCGGAAGATCTATGGGCCGATCTGCGTCGACGGTGAATATCGCCCTATGGAAACGTAGACCTATGTGAGGCAAAAAATCAAAAATGGTCGGTATATATTCCGATTTTATTGCTTTCTATACAATCCACCCTAATATATTAGTTGCAATATATGAATTATATGAAAATGCAGGCGTTTATGTGAGTGAATGTGTCACTATGTGGTTGTGCGTGTTTGTGTGTGACAGTGACGCGCCCGGCATTTAGATGCATTTTAGACATATTCGACTACTCTGCAATACTTGAGTATTCTAGGCGAATTGTTGATGGTGCTGCTGTTGTTGGTTTTGATTTGTTTTTATTTATTTTTTTTTGGATAGTGTTGTTGCATTTTTGTTTTCAACTAGTAAGTTATAAGTACATGTCTGTCTGTCCACCCTTTAAACTAAAATCGTACATACATACTTATGTATGTGTGTACATTTGACCGTCTGTCTGTCTGTCTGTCTGGCGATTTACTCTATGGATGGGCAATGAGTACACAAAAAAATATTTAGTGAAATGCTTAAATCAAATAAAACGTTAAACTATTTAATGTTGTTTGCCGATAGCCAACCATCGATGGTGTTGCTGTTGTTGGAGGTGTTTTTTATTTTGATTTTTTTGTTTTAATTCTCTTTTCACTTGGATAGAGACCTGTGCTGGTGAACTGCATTGGCGTTGCATTTTGGTTAGACGACAATTGCAACAACAACACTTATTATTACGGCGACAACAAGTACAACAATGTGTTTACCCCCTTCATCAAAATTCAGGCAGTCAGTTTGTCAGTCAAGCCACGAGGCAGCCAGTCCGGCTGTCCACCCGTCCGTCCACCAGTCCTCTGTGTGTTTTGTATCATTTGCAAGGAGTGTTGTTTGATTAGGTTTTTTTCAATTTTTTTATTTTATATTTTCAATTTGCATCGCGAAATGTCAATACAGTTGACAGTAATCGAAGCTTTGGCGAAACGACAACAAAACACCAACAACAAATAATGTTGTTGCTGCGTATCTTTCTCTACAAATAGCAGAAATAAAATACAAAAAAATGAAAAATGGTTTTAATTCATTTATTTTTAGAATTCATTGTGAAAATGCAGCAGGCAAATTCATTATGCAAATGAAAGAAGAAAAAACAACAACAACAAAATTTTGTTTTGAAATTTCAACATTTAAATTAAGAAGAAAGTTAATATGATTAACAATCTAAAAGCAATTATGTAAATAGCTGACAAAAATAAAAACCAATTTCCAAAATTCTCTTTCAACTTTTTTCAAATCTTAAAAATTACCATAGATTATCCCGCAGAGATAATGTTCCCTATTTTTTGTCTCACTAGTAGTCGATTATTGTTTTTTTTCTTTAATTTATGTTCATTTTTATCGCCCAATAAAAAAGAAGAAACGGTTCTTCTCCTTCTCTCCTCATCGACATTATCGTAGTCTAGAAAATGATTATCTACAAAAAAATTGCCACGGACAAAAATGTAAGCTGATACCCCCTTGGCCTGCTCTTTCTTAGAGACGATAGTGTCGAAGAACACTTGAAATTTAATGAAGAGGAAAATGTTATCGCTTGCCTTGATTTATCTGCGACCTCTCAAATATGGAAATTTTTAGTTTCCATTGATTTTTGTTTAATAGTTTTTCCCCCACAGCATAGTTTTTAGGTTCTCAAGTTAAAGTGAAACAAGAACCATTACGAATCGTCATGAAAATGTATTTGAAAATAGTTTATCAATTAACTCCATGGGTAGCAGAGTATGGAGTGATTGAAAAAGGATTTGCGTTAAAGTGGAACAAATATTATGTGTCACTTGTCACGAACCTTTTTTTTAATCCAGATATTCCATCCATACCAAACAAGGGAAGAAATATTTATTTTTATTTAATAGTCATGGATATGAGTCGGATATATTATACACGAAATCGATTCAGAATTCACGAACTCGATTCAGAATTCTGATTTTCCAACCTTGCATTTGTCCCAAAATTTAGGTGCATGTACATACAATGATCGCCTGAATAAAGTAATTAAGTCGGACCAGGCGACTACATGATACCCTTCACCACTTTAGGTATATTCTACATATGTATCCAAACAGACGTCGACTTTTCAAAGGAACATTGATATGAAATTTAACAAACTCAAATATGTGATCTTAATCTATATGTAAACCGACTAACATCAATCCCTACAAATGCCATTCTGCAAAACTATGCTAAATTTTTTTAAATCGTTTCAAAGCAAACTTGACACACGCTATTTGGTATGATGCACTGTTCAAAATTTAATTAACATGAATAGATCGAAATTATATATGGAAGCTACGCTATATATAAATCTTAACCGATTTCAGGGAAACATGCAAGAGATTAATTAACTTCAGTACTTTGTGTCAATCGGCCTAGCTATTGGTCTTTTGGCGCACCATTTACTTAAAATCGGAGGAAAATATATCGCATGTAAAGACAATAAGTCCATATTTTACAATTTTACGTCAGAGACAAAAACAGACAGTGGTATGTGATAAATTAGGCTTAGCGCCTTTACTCATCACTACAAGTCAACAACTACAAATGTCCTTATTGTAGATTTTTTTTATTAAATCGATGAATTTTTACTTAATGAACAGTCTGTATCAATATGTCATATGGTAGAAAAAGTGGAAAAGAGGATGTGTGTATACATATTAGCTCTGAACCGATTTCAAGGAAACTTGACACACGTAAGGCTATACAAACTTCAGTACATTGTACAAAATTGTACCAATCAACCAAACTTTGGATCTTTATTGCATCACTTACATTAAATCTGAATCGATTTTCACAAAACTTAACACACATTATTCTAGCCGATAGGGTTAGTCCTTAGGCCGAACAAATGAGCTGTGCTAAATTTCATCCAATTCGGATCATAAATGCGACCTGCATTTTTCTCAGAAAGTGATTCTATGCATATTCTCAAAAGGAACCATGTGTCTATCTCGTTTCCTTTTGCCTGTTACAAACATATGCACAATGACATAATACCATGTACCATAGTGTGGTGAAGGGTATAAAAAAGTTGTACCATTTTAAAAATAGTTCATCTTGTGGATATAATATTGTAATGTATTGTCACCATCCTTTAAGAAATAGATCTATCTCATTCCGTTTGGCCAAGACTTCGCAGCTGGAAATTTGATTCATCCTATTTTTCTGTTAATTAGTGTGGCACCCAAACATCGAGCTTCTTTTTGTATCCAGCTTTGTGTAAATGGTTTAAAACAGTTTTATGGTCCATTTTTAGCTTCTTGACGATGTTACGACTGCTAACATGCCGGTCAACTTCGATCATTTCTTTCATTTTTTTTTTGACATTTTCGAAGACCGGCCTACCTGTGCATTTTTAACACCAAAAATTCTTGAACGGAATCTACGAAATCAAAATTGCACATAATTGACTGTTACAGTATCGGAACCATAAACACAATACACAGTTGTAGCCGCTTAGCTTGCATTTTCGCCTTTGTCAAAGAAAAACTGTAAAATGTACCGAATTTTCTCTCTGTTCACTTCCAGTTTTAACCCCCTGTAGTTCACAACTGAATGCACCAAGCAAAAAAGACCAAATTATTTTTTTTACTGCGAAATATCACCCTTCCAACGAGCATAAAGCTGAAATTGTTTGATCGTTACTTTACCGAAAAAATAATGGATTTATTTATCCTCAACCCAATATATATAAAGGTTGTCCAAAATTAGTATTAAGTATGTAAGTATTAGTAAGTATGTCAGTATTAAGAAATTTTAGTATTTTGGTTACATAGTCAGCATAGGTCCAACTTTTTTGTTATAGTCTTTATATAAATATACACCTTTTAATACCCTACACAACTATGTTGTCAGGGTATTGTAACTTTGTGTGGCCCCAAGAGTTTGTTAAGCCGCGAAATAGGCCAAACTTTTAGTATACCGATCATATCTCACATAGCTGAGTCGATCAGACATGTAATTTGTAAACACGATACAGGACACACAAAATTTTGGATGTAAGACGGGTTCTGACCAAAGAAGACCATCTTGGTACTGATCCGTTAATATTCAGGGGACGAACAACTTTATTTTTGTCAGTATTTCTGGTCGCTCTAGAGGCTACACTTATGATCCCAACATCACGAAATTTTACACGAGGAAGGGAATCTGGCCAAAAAAGTAAGCATGAATGTTTTGATGAAGATTGGTCAATATTTAAATTGATACAGAAACAATATTTCAATCTCGTGGTGTAATTTTTTTTCTCTGGGAAAACGGAGGAGCTGTTAACCACTGAACGGCTAAGCGTGCAATTCGCGAAATATTTCTCAGGCTTGGAATATAGGTCCGCAGAAACTTGGTCATTCAGACCCCTACCGGAAAATTCGTAGTATGGTAGGTTAGACGGCGTAAAATTGCAGGTAACGCTATTTCAAAAAATATCCCATTCTATATTACCTTATGGTATCGGAACAGCAGCCCCCTACATTTTAATAGGGTTTTATCAATCTTTAAAAACTTATTTATCGAATCCTCTTGATAGAGAGGACGACATCATACCTAATGCCAATTATTATTTTGAAACAAGTAAAAACGATGTTTGTTGTTTATGTTTTACGAATATTTAATACCAAATTACAGACACTCAGATATATATCGAACCTTTGTATTGAAAGTGTGGACCTATATTTTTCTTGAATGGATTTTTTGCCACTTAAAACCCCGCTTCGGTGTTAAACTTGGCTAAAATTTTCAATATACCGAAAATGGGGTTGGATTTTTATATGGAGTTTATGTGAAAACATTGACCTATGTATTGAAAATGTTCTACAAAGATAATATTTTGGTTGGTTTTTTAACCAAAGTGACTGTGATTCGATATTTTAAGTTATCATAGGGTAACACACCTTCCTACCAAAAAATACTTTTATTCGGTACATCTTCTACTGGGACGCCTCATTATAGGGGGATGGCTACAGTTGTGTTTTTACCCAAATTGACTCTAATTTGGTTTTCAGTGGGTGTCAAATCTTCCTAGCACAAACTCAACCATGGAACAGGATACAATATATAAAGGTTCCAAATAATTACACGTATTTTAAATATCCACATTATGGTGGATATTACGAGTACTTTTTAAAATTTTATAATAATGAAAACTGGCTTAATTAACACACATCCCGAAAAACAAATTCCAACCATAAGCTCAGAATTAAAATCAGAATAAGATGTGTCAATTTGTATATAAATCGGTTAATATCGCTGTCTTAACACTTATAGGCAATAAGTCCATATTTTACAATTATACAGGAGAGACAAAAACCAGCCAGCGATGTGATAAATTGGACTTTACGCCTTTACTCATTACTACAAAACAACAACAACAAATGATATGTATTTTTACTTATTGAACAAAAAAAACTTATTATTTTTTTGACTTATTACCTATCACGATAAGCCAAAATTTTGCATAGGCTTTCGAATTACACTAGTGGCCAAAACCAAAGCAACTGAAATTGCAAATATAATAAGTTTTTCAAATATAAACATATCATGTTGGTACTTTATTCACCTCAACAAAAAAAAAAACAAAAACATAAATGCAAAATTCATTTTTAAATAAAATATAATTTATGAAAACGAAACAAACAGATGAGATGTTATTTATTAATTTTGTCATTTCAGTAAAAACTACATATCAAGAACTAGCGTGGACGTACTATGGTAGCAGGTATACATGCCCGGAAACCTTCAGGAAAGCACTTTTATTTGGCTTTGGCAAAGGCTCATATTAATTGAAATCGGACTCAGTGGAGAAATATTATGTTGTCGGATGAAATAAAATTTAATATTACATCAATAAAATGCTCAATTTGAACCTTGGGACTGCTATTCCTTGCGTGCTGAACCTTTAGGAAGAGGTTATATATGTTCTGATACTCTTTTGATTTTACTATCGATGATATTCCAAAGATTTTTCTATAAGTTAAAGATCTGATGATTGTGTTGGACATTAAAAAATACAGATTTTTGACTACTGCAACCAATCCTTGACATGTTTTGGTGAATGTTTGGTGGTAATTGTCAAGCTGAAACACGCAAACAAACGGTATATTTTCTTCAGCGAAAAATATACCATAGCGTTTTTTAACACATTTGTATAGACAATCCGATCCATTACTTCATAAAGTTCATAAATCGATCGAACACCATAAAAAGAAAAAAACAGTCCAATCTCATTATTGACCCGCTTCCATGCTTCACAGTATCCTTGCAATACTGAGGCTTGATTCTTTCATTTTTAGGTGTTCTCACCGCAAATTTGTTCGCGTATGAGCCTTAACCCTTTATGGCCCAATGTTGCCCACAGGCAACAAAATGTTTTAGAGCTTATATTTCATATACAATTAGTACGTCCGTCCGTACGTCTGTCGAAATCACGTATTTTCTTCTGAAAGAATTGAGATAGTGTGCTGAAATTTTGCATAGGGCTGTCTTTTGTCTGCAGGCAGTTCAAGTTCGAAGATGTTCGGTTCGGTCCACGTTTAGACATAGCTCCCATATAAGGGTACCGCCCAATTTTCGGTATTTTGGGGTTCTTGAGCGCGTTTCTCAACCGAATTCGATGAAATTTGGTACATTGGGTTTCTTATTGGTTCTATATATATAGGTCCTCTTTTTCTGGTAGCCCCCATATAACGGTACCTCCTAATTTTCAGTATTTTGGGGGTTTTGATCGTATTTTTCCACCAAATTGGTTGTATTTTAGTATTTTGAGTTCTTAATAGGTAACAAATCTCTCCACAAAAAATTATGAATATAGGTCAATTCTTTCGGGTAGCCCCCATATAAGGGTAGCCCCGATTTTCGGTATTTTGGGGTTCTTGAGCGTGTTTTTCAACCGAATTCGCTGCAATTTTATAATCGTATATGGTAACAAATCTCCCTACCAAAAATTAATAATATTAAAATAGTTATCTGATTTGTTCCGCGTTTTTGGGTTTGGTTCTAAGACTGATGTAATCATTTCACCTGGGGAGGATATCGAGATAAAAAAGTAGAACGTAAGGTTTGACAATGAACTATAGCCCAGATTTAGGCCTAGACCTATCCCCTGTGTTTGGACGTTCCAGAAGGAGTGGGCCGATATTCTCCATCTTCGAACTTGAACTAAGTTTGGAAGAAATAATAAGATATCCAAAATTTGGATGAAATCAAAATTTTCTGAAATGGAGTTGCTCCAAAGAAAAATGGGGTCTAGAACCAATATTAATATTATTAATATTCATTAAAAATGGCTGAGATTTGAATTTGGTTTACATTATGATTTACATAATCAGTAGCATTTTTTGGTATGTTTCCTATATTTTCATTTCAAGTTCCTGTCAGTATATCTATGGTGGAGGGTATCCAAAGTTCGGCCCGGACGAACTTAACGCTTTTTTACTTGTTTCTGTTTAAAACAGAATGTTTGATATTTTAACATTTGTACTATGGGCCAGAGATTCTCTTTTTGGCCATAATTAATGTTGTATATAAATTGATATATGTGTTCGACCCACACATAAAAAAATTATGAATTATAATAAGATCCTTAGATCACCGCTGGTATAGACTTAAAGTGGAGTAGGGCATTATATAACCTTTCTTTACTTCTTTCTTTGAAGTTAGAAATTAATGAAGATCCTAATCGATTTGATTAATCCCACCTTCATGCATTCAAATTTGGAGTCGAATAAGTTAATAGTTTTCGATTATATTTCTTCGTAGCTCTCGAATAGTCTAGAATTTTTATACCCTACACAACTATGTTGTCAGGGTATTATAGCTTTGTACAGCCCCAAAAGTTTGTAACGCCGCGAAATATTGGTCCTAGACCCACCTTTAAATATACCGATCGTCATATCTCGACTAGCCGAGTCGAGCTAGACATGTGTGTCCGTCCGTCCGTCTGTCCATTATAATTTGTAAATACGATACAGGCCACAGTTATGGACCAATCTTCACGATATTTTGCATGTAGGATGGGTTCTGGCCAATGAAGACCCCTATTGTATCGGTTAATATTTAGGGGATGAAATGGACCAAATACTAAATTTTTGTCGGTTTTTCTGGTCGCTCCAGAGGCCGCAACAATGGTCCGAACATCGTGAAATTTTGCATGGAGAAGCGGATTGGGCCACAGAATAAGCGTGCCTGTTTGGAGAAAGATCGGTCAATATTTAGCGGGTCAAATGAACCCTGTCTTTTGTGTGAAAAATTACAAAATTTGTATTCTATAGCATATATATTTACCCCTGAAGAACATATACCCGAGAAGTTGATATTATATCCAAGAGGAGTGGTTGACCTTTAAATTGAGACCAATTATATTGTTGTATGTGCTCGGATGTGGGAGTTAAACCTAAATATTTACAGGTATCTCCGTATTCGTATATTATTTAGTAACCCATTATCACTCTGGAGAGCGGAACTATAGCGCTGATGGCTTTGAAATGTTCCATGATGTTCCAGTTATGGTCAAGGACAACGCCTATAATTGTCGGTGATGATCAGATAATAATTTTGGAATGAAGTGGACCGAAAACTTAATTTTTTGTGTTATTTTCGAGTCGATTTATAGACCTCAAATGAAAGCCGAACATCACAACACAACCCACGGTGAAGGGAACCTGGACAATAGCTGTATTGAATACTCGTAATATTCGGAAAATATGTCAGTGTGAGGAAGAGGGTGCAAATATCACGAAATATTGCCCAGTCTCGGAATAAACATCCGCAGAAAATTTGAGTTCCGTGGTAGTTGTGTAGGGTATCGTATGGTCGGCCCCGTCCGAATATACTGCTCCGCTCACTGGTTTTCAATAAATTCCCATGGAGTTCTCATCCTGGGTATACTTTTTATCACAAAAATGGAACAAAAATTTATGTCAGGGTTTTTTCAAGTCGTTCTACAGGCCTCAATTATGATCCGAACTTATAAAACTTGTTCCCAGAAATGGAGATTAATGTTTAATTTTGCTCGACAGAATTCTCAAGTCCAGTGGTAGTTGTGCTCTTTTTACTATTGATGCTTTAAACATTTACTTAACATATTTTTTTTTTATTTTATAAAATAAAAAAAATTTATGAAATAATTCCTCATTTCCATATAAAACGATAATTTTTTGGGATGAAAATGTTTGTTCAGTTTTATTCGGTTGTTTCCAAACACTAAACTTTTCTCGTAGACGACAAAATTGTGACCCAAAAACTGGTATGATTATTAACTGTTAAAAAATAACAATTCTAAGACTATATCAAATCAACTTTTTTTTAATAAAACTCTTCATTTAAACTGTCAAACCAATTTAATATTTGCCAAACAAATATATATTCACACAACTATTGGGCGCCATTTTTTTTTTATATATTTAAACCTTGCGAAGAAATCTTCTATGTCCTATGTTGGACATAATAATTTATTATTATAATTTATTAACTCAGTTAGTTGTTATTAATTTTCACATCGTAATTTAATTAATTGTAAGGAAGGAAATTCTCCTGGACGAAGCCATATCACAAAAATGGTCAAAATGTAATTAATTATTTATCAATTTCTCAATAATGGCTGATTTTGATATTTGAATAAACATTTTTCTGTAGAGATTTTTTTCATTTTTCAAAATATTTTATTTTTGTATCATAAAAAAACACACATCTCACAGCCCCCACTAACAACAAACATATGATCAGGAAATTAACGGAATACAATTTTGTAGAGCGTCGTATCAAACAAGCAGCTGATGATGATGATGGTCAGTCAATGAGACCAAACAACAAAGAAAATGCAGTCAAACAAACGTCAATGTGAGCAGAGACTGAAATAACACCAGCAGCGCTGCTGCCATCACCCAACACAGAATTCAGTGTGTCAGTGAGGTGACATCCGTTCAAAATTCTATCTCAGATCAAACCTAAAACACGAGGTTACAACAAGTTTGATGTCCGATTAGAAAGAGAGAGGGCAACAGAATGGTGACAAACATGTAAATGGGATGATAGAAGAGAAAGAGACAAATGGTGTGTGAAATTGGGGAATGAGAAGAAGTTGGTCAAGTGAGCAAGGCACACACACGCACACATACACAGACTCATATGTGTGCACAGGAGTGTGGGGTAGCATTTTTGTAAAAGTGGAGCTTCTGGAGTGTATGGCGTCTGTCGATTTCTAGGTTTCTGGTCGCTCGTTTAAAGCCTTAGAAAGCGAACATCGATGTAGTGTGTGAAGTTAGAACATGTTGCATAGGAACATTTACATATGTATTGGTATAGTGTTATCAAACTAATGTGGCATAAGTGTCAACTAAAAAAACCATGTCACCTCCAAATGTAACCCCAACCACATGGAGCCAACCGAACGTTATGGATATGAAATGTTTGGCGCCCAATTTTGTTGGAGTGTTTCAAAATTGGGAGAGCGTTGACCAGCAGCAGCGTCTAATGGACGTTTGAAGAAGCATGGCCAATGCCTTGCAACAGGATTTGTGAGTGTTGCAAAGAGAGAGCGAAGCTATGTTGCCTGTTTCTGTTCGTTTTGGGGATATCAGACTGGCTGCCCGACTGACTGACGAACTGCGGTTGGTTGTTTGGCTGACGGATGCGATAATGGAAATTCAAGCGACGCACCACCATTATCCGCCTTTAGCAACAGCAGGTAGGCCTTCGGTTTTGCCGTCGTCGTCGTTGTTGCTGCTGCTGTCTGTCTGTTACGTGCGACATTCCCTTGTCTTTGCCAATAGTGAGTTGCGTTCACATTTTGTCAAGTCAGTGTTCGGTTTTTCATATTCCGTTACAGTCGATCGTGTTCAGCCTTCGTTAACGGACATGGCTCACCAGCTCCGTGAAGCGTGAAGTCCATATAAGTAAAAAAAAATATTTTACGGTTCCGTAAACTATAAAAAATATATTTTTTGCCTCCAATAAGAAGAATAATTCCAAAATAGAACTGCAGAAAAATAACCGAACAAGTTCCTCAACGAAGAAGAAGATTTATAAACAAATAGCACATAAAAGGAATATGCAAATAATTTAATAACAAAAAATGTTATAAAAAATAATATAATTAACAAAAAAGTGCTAACCATAAACGTGATATTTTTTATTGAACAAATACGAAAAAGAAGAAGAAAAAAAGATATACAAACGCCCACTTTTTTAAACAAAAAAAAAAGTTGAAGTCACCTGGAGAAACAGCTGAGGCTGCGAATTGATTTTCACACCTCCGAGCCAGTGTTTACAAACAATTTAATTTTGAAAATTAAAAAAAGTAACGGAATTTATGATGATGTTGTTAAACTTCAGAAGCCAAATTTTATTTTCAAGAAGTGAAAATATTTCAAAATAAAATTTTCCTGCAAAAATACTTGAGATGAAAATCGAGGAGTAAGAGGTAAAATTTTATTTTTTAAAGGGTCTGTAAGGATTTTGAGATTCGTGGTAATTAAAAAAACCTTAGACCGAACTCCCAAGACCAGAGCAAGGATAAGCATGCAGATTTAGTATTGATACATGATTGTCAGGTCTTCAGGTTATTAGGTCTTCTGTAGGCTTGAAAGTTTCAAATTTATTCGAAATATATCTTCTGGAAATCTTACGTAGGGATTCTACAATAATGGCGCCCAAACAGGGTGTCTTTCATAAGGAAATAATTATATTTTTTTTCTGGAGATCTAATGATCACCTTTTTACCAAACGAAATAGATCTGCAGGAGACTTACGTAGTGATTCTAAACCAATGACGCCCAACTGTTTGTCTTCCAAAAGGAAACAATTTTAGATTTTCTGACGCCTTGGTCACCCCCTCACCATAAATCAGAAAATTAACTTTCAAAACTACATCGACGGAAAAACTGCTTGAGAAGTGGAAGAAGAGTAAAATATCAACTATACGTTTAATAACAATATAATATCATTTTGCGAAACTTATGAAAAGACCTACCTAAAAGAGTTTAAAAATATCTCGAAATGTCCTTTGGAGGTGTTGATCCCAATATTTATGAAATTCTCAACATCATTTTTATTAAGGAAAAGTTTCACCATAATATTCCAATTACCAAATTATTCTACGCTTACCAATTTCGAAATGAATTCCATGGTCTGTGTAACTAAAAAAGGAAAAAGAATAAGCTGACCCTTTTTGGCGCCCAAATGGATGTCTTGCATAGTCAAATACGTGAAAAACAGATATATGTTTCTTGTAAACTATTTTTTCTGGCGCCCAATGAGATCTCTTTCATAAAGAAGCAATATTTTATACACAAAATTTCATCTTAATTCAAATATTTGAGGATTCGCATGTCAGTTATACCTTCAAGACCGGGTATCGGAGAAAAATTAAATCGTAGTTTCCCAAAATAATTTCTGATTTTAGTTCCGACAAAATTTTCTTCTGCAATTTCCATTTTTGTGGGATTTTTTCCTCTTGTCTCATTAAATTTTATGTTCCCATCCACATACACTTGTCGGCGGAGAAACCTCCAAAAAACACCAGACAACCATTAATATTTCAAAATACGTCATCGTAAAAAATCTCCATCTGCCATCAAGATGATATCAACATACAATACAAAATATTACATCAATTTGATATGTGAAAAGATATGTAAACTTTTTTATGATAAAAATCTAGAGGCCCACGCTAGCTGTCATAAAATGGAAATCAGTAAAAAATAGTTCAATGATAACACCAATCAATTAGTTTGCGATAAAAGAAAATTACAAAATTTTTGATAAAGAAACATTCGATATATTTGGAAATTGTGTATGGTCACTTAAAGTTTTATGGAGGGTCGGCAGAGCTATTAAATACTTTTTATAGATCATTAATGAGATATTAGTATGTGGAACTTTACCTCTTCTACCTCTCCTTATAGACTTAGTTCAAACAGTTCGGAACAACTTCTTTACCTCCCAATATATCTATAGAAATATTATTATCTCTATGAGGATCAAACCATGGTAGAAAAAAGTCTTTATTTCTTTCCCCCTTGATCTACTCTAGTGAATTGAAAAATGGTTCCTAGGAGTCCACTGGCCCTTTTAATTAATCCCCAAAGAAATTTCCAACAAATTTCCTATTCTCTTGCACTCATACCGATATATTTGTAATTTTTGGCGCCCAACATATCAGTCGCAATGTGAAATATTTGTTTTGGCTCTTCAGTCATATTCCTCTGGAAAATTGCGCATCGAGATTTTTGAAGGCCAAGTGTTGTATTTCTGGAAGACCAATTATGAGCAGGTCCATGGGACTTCTTGTGGAAGACCAGTGTTCTCTTAAACCCCTATACCTTCAATTTTTGGCGCCCAATAGTTTTTAAACATTCACCCTTCAAAGACTACTTCCAATGAAAACTAATTTTGACTCCCAAATGTTTCCAAAAATTTGCAGTTCAAAAGATACTTTCAATGAAAACAGAATATGGGTACCCAACAGTCTTAAAAAGTCAAAACTTGAGCAATGACAAAGCAGCCCTATTTCCAAAAATTTTATGAACACATTTTGGCGCCCAACAGTTTTTTTTTAAATTCTTTCTTTTTCTTTGGCGCCCAACAGCTTTGAAATTTTCACCGTTCTAAAGACACATCCAATGAAAATAAATATTGGCGTCCAACACCTTTTCAAAAGTTCAATATTGATGACTCCCAAATAGAAAAATCGATTTCAGTTAAATTTTCTTGTGATTTCCAAATAAAAGAAAACTGTAATAAACGAATGGATAGGAATTCTATTTCAGTTGAATTTTCTTATGGTTACAGAATATCTAAAAATCCTCTCAAAACTAATAAAAATTCATGTCACCTCCCCCCACCATCTACCTTTCACTTGGAAACTTTTCAAAAAAAAATCCAAAAACCACAACAACAAACTATTCTACGTCTAGTAAAAAAAAAACGAAGATCATTCAACCAAACAAGCAAGGACAACCGAAATCAGAAATATTTTTATAATACCTCCACTGTGTGTTGTATGGATTTTATTGTTTCAATTTATTTATTGTTATTAGCTGCGTTAGACAACCACCCAATGACAACAACAACACATTTGATCAAACCTGTTGGTTGTTGCCATAGTTGCGTCTAACCAAAAGTCCACTCGGTTTCCCTGTTCTGCTCTGTCCCAAACTAAATTAGTTGACGTCAACGTTGTTACTGGGTTTGACTGCACGTTTCTCGCTCTCTCATACACTCTCCCTCTCTCTTTATGTGCGTGTGTGTGAGTGTGTCTGTGTGTGTGTTTGATTTTTTCTGTTTCAGTCAGTTGGAATTTTCAATGGAGCCCGCCTATTTTCCGTTCAGTTTGTTAGTGGCGCTTGTTCGAAACGGTACGGAATTCTGTGTGGAGCTATTAACGGGAGAAATAATAAAAAATATTTGAAAATAATACAAAAAATAACTGAAGAACCAAAAAATATTCGTTTTGTGCGCGACTTCCTCTACAACCCTAAGCGATTTTTTTAACGGTTCGTGGTCAAATGTGTGCCTCGTATTTTTTTCATTCTTTAATGGGGATGTAATAACTTGTTGGGTTTTTAGTTTTTTTGCTGAAAGAGGGGTTAAACCTTACCTTGGGCTATTGGATGTCATCAGTTGCGTGCCCCAAACCTATCATGTGTGCGTGTGATAATATATATTATTTGTGTACAACAGCAACCACAAAAAAAAAACTCCTATTCAGGCGCTGATGTTTTTTGTTAAACAGACTATTTAAATTAAAATTTATCATGCAAATGATTTTTTTCCAAAATGGGAACAATGTAACAGAACTTGAATGTGCTGAAATAGTTGGAAAAATGATTAATTGCTAACTAAACGAATAATCGATAAAGGGCAAGCTATTTATTGCCACAAGGCATCCTTCAATGACCTGAAGTTTAAAAAAAAGTAAGTGAAAATTAAATTTCTCAAATTGTTGTCACACGAACGAATTAAAATCAAGGCCAGAAGTACCTTCACTGGACTCAGATACAATTGCAAAGGCATAGTATGCATCGTGAAATATATTCGCATATAAATATCTGAGATTTTTTAATATAACTTCCGTGAAACTGTCGTACACTAAATTTCAGCAGCCACAAGGTATTCAACGAAATCTAAGAGAACATTTTTTGGAAGATTACAGATCATACACCGAATTAAAATATAGAAGGAACCCGGAATATATTTCCGTGGGAGCCATGAAAATCTTTAGATATCCGGCATCTTACCTTCGAAGCCTTCGGATACGCATGAAATAATCCAAAGAGGCTTTGTTTGGCGCCCATCTGAATTTTGTAAAATTTCTCTATTTATTAATTCCTTCATCAAAAAATTTTTTTTTTTTTTTGACCCTTAGTAATCATACAGACCGAAAGAAACATGTCTTACATGTTTAGAAGTATCCCTGAAAAAATATGAGTCGATTTCGATAGCTATGAAGAGCTATCCCTGAACCAAATCTGACAAAAAAGTATATTTGACTTCCATAACTTGTTATAGCTGTGGACCACAATGGCGCCCAACATAAATTTCTAAAGGGACTTTTCTGAACGAATCATTGGCAGTAAGAAATACGCCTGAATCAAATCTGACACAAAGAAAGAAGTACTTATTTGCTTCCCCCAATCATTTACATGTGTGGAATGGCGCCTAACAGAAGTAATATAGACTTTTCTATAGGTACCTTTTAATTAGAAATATCCCTAAAGCAAATAAAGAAACGCCAAACGTTTTCTACAGCTGAGAAACACACTGGCGCCCAACATAAAATTTTAAAATTTCCAATTTTTTCTTGGGTTTTAGGGTTCAGAGATATTTTTAAGCCTTTATTAAATCTGCGATTATATTTGAACAGAATATTTTAGGCCTTGTTTCAACAAGAAATATATCAATCGCTTTTTCAAGACATAAATAAAATTTCTGATAAATTATATTCACAGATAACATGCGTGCTCAGAAATATCTATGAAATCAAATCCGAAATAGGGAACCAATATTTAACGTTTTGGGGCCCAACATTCCTAACCATCTGCAGGTTTTAAACGTTTTGGCGCCCAACATAAGTTTTTGAAATTTCAAAATTGTTGGCAGTTATATGAGGCAGAACACTTTTCGAAACATCCTGAATCAAATCCGACGCAAGATATAACAAATCTATTGCTTCCCATCATCTATATAAACAGTGGTGCATTGTGGCGCCCAACACAAATTTGTTTCATTTCTGATAGACTTTATTGACAGATATACATTTTTAGAAATACACTGAATGAAATTCGACTCAAAAAAGACAAAGTTTCGTTACTTTCCTAACCTTCTACAGGTTTTAAATGTTTTGGCGCCCAACATAAGTTTTTGAAATTTCCCACATTTTTTTATGATACAGAGCTTTTCCCGAAACTTCCCTGAATCGAATACGACACAACAAATAACAATTTAATTGTTCCACCTAGCATTCAACAGCTGTGGCGCATGTTGGCGCCCAACGTAAATTTTCATAGAAAATTTTAAAAAATCGTTTTTTTTTTCACTGTACTAAAAATAGTTCCGATTTCTAATACCGTTTCTATACCCTCTGTTTACCGTTCTAATATTTTTGATAAATTTTCCCGAGCTATTATCAATATTTTTCTAAGTAAAAATCTGCAATGAAGACCTTCCATCCCTGGCAATACACAATTATGACAACGATTCCAATGATGATGTCTCCGACAAATAACCAAGGAATCTCAATGAGAGTTTTATTACATTGCATTTCATGAGAGAATAGAGAGAATGTGAGCAAGCGAACGTGTACGATGCAGTGATTTCTGTTATTTTTCGGCCCGCATATCATTCACAGAATTTTATTGTTATTGTTTGAATTATCCATCAACTACATATTTTAATAGGTTTTAAAATGTGTTGCAGTCGCACTAAAAAAAATACCACAACGAACTACAAACACCACACACATAACCGAACAAACTTACAAAGTGAGTGTGAGCAATATGCAGCTTGATGCAACAACAAAAAATATAAATTAATAAACCCAATGATGATCAGAATAATGATGATGACGACAACGACGCATACGATCTTCACCATCATCATCGTCATCATAACCGATGTTAATAATTATAAACAAACATAAATATGATGCTGTTTTTATTTTAGCAAATGACGTTTGATGTGCAAACACACACAACAACAACAGAATTTTAAACAAAAAAAAAAAATGTGTTGTAAATATTTATTCTTTACATTTACATTTGTTTTATGAGATTTTGTTTACAAACGAAAAAAGATCGACTGCGACCAAACAACAGCTAAAACAAAAACGACTTGCTAAAATGTAATCAATTAAATGAATTTGTATTTTTTCGATTTTTTTTGCTTTTGTTGTTGTTTTTAATAATTATTATTGTATGTATACTCATCGTTAAAGTGCTAAACAAATCATTAACTTGTGGAATGTGCTAAAGTGACTTAAAAACAATGGATAAACGCCTATCTACCTCTCGCCGCTCCCATTTTGTAGGATATCTGTTCACATCTTACCGGGCAGCATTAGATTATATTGAAATTTCTCTAATACTGTCAGGTAAAGATGTCGTCCGGGTCCTGATTCAACATACTATGACAAGGATATAAATTTCAAAATAAATAAAAAAAAAAATTTTGTGATATATAAAATAATGTGTAATTGTTACGAGGCATGCAAATTCGAAAGCGGAGAACATACTAGAGAAGGATGTTCGGAAAAACGGTGAGTATAAATATTGAAAAGCATACGAGAACTTTGTATCTAACGCACATTCTACTGAAATTGGAAGCAATTGGCGCCCAACATAAAATTTAAAAAAAAATTCTACTTTCGGTTGGAGTCGTAGGAGAAACAGTCATACGGATCTGAAGATAAATATATTGTAGACCAGAATCTGGGTAGGACTATTCAAGTTTATATATTTCCCTGAGCCAACATCGATCTTCGATACTTGTCGAATATTTTTGGCGCCCAACTTGATAACTGAGAACTATCTAAAGACAGGTGTATACCAGGGAAGAAAATATTTTATGTTGTATGAACAAAAATTCTGACTGTTGTATATCATGCAAGAAACAATTATCGGTTGTATGAAAAAGAAAAATCTGTTTTGACAAAGGTATAATGACAAATATTGAACCTTAATACGTTTGAATTTAATTTGCAGATGTAATTTCCCATAACTGCAAATAATCAATGCAACTTCTTTGTAAAGCCACATTGCTAAATATGCCTTATGAGCCGCTTAACTAACGGCTAAACGCATCGTATAATGGTGGGTATGTACTATCTCTCTAGAGTGGTGCTGACACGCTGACGCGAATTCCGATTCAATAATGACAATTTAAGTTGATAACACTTAATACTAATATTAGAGAGATTTGGCGCCCAACATAATTTTTTAAAATGTTCTACTTTCCGTTGGACTCATAGGTGAAACATTTCCACAAATCTGAAGGGAAATGTCTTATAGGCTATAATTTAAGCTGTAATATTCCAGCTGAAGTCTCTCCCTGAAAAAAATTCGATACAAGGAAACATTTAACAATCCCCCCCAATCTTTGACAGTTGTGGGATTTTTTGGTGACCAATAAAAATAGAAAAAAGTACATAAGAAAAATTCCCTATAATTGTGGTTACGATCACACTTGCGATTAAGAAATGCCTATTTGTATATCTGATACCTCATATCTCGAATTATTAATGCATTTTTTTATAGATAAGATATGATGAATAATAATGCCAATTTAAAAAAAGGAATATAACAAAACCAGTAAGGAAAGTAGTTAAGTCGGACGGGACATCCTAGACGTCGCATTTTTGAAGGACCATAAATACGAAATTAGATGATCTAAAACATGTGATCTTTATCTAAATGTGAAAGGACTTAGATCAATCCATTTTTTCATTTGGTCAAGTATAGAATTGTTTCTTACAATCGGACAAAATTATGTAAATCAGTTTAAAGCAAATATCAAACGGACACCCGTTGATTATTTGTTGCACCATTTATTTAAAATCTGGCCAAACTATTTATGGAAACTATATATAAATCTGAACCGATTCCAACAAAACTTGCTAATTTCAGTGCGTTGTGCAGAATTGTGTGCCTATCGGTATACCATTGGGTCTTTGGTGCACTATTTAGTTAAAATCGAACGAAACAATTTATGGGAAATATATCAAAATCAGAGCTGATTTCAACAGAACTTGACACAATTTATGTTATAGTAACTTTAGTACGTTGAGCAAAATGCTGTGTCAATCGGACCCACAATTTGCATTAAATCGGACTAAAGTTTATATGGGAGCTATATCTAAATTTGAAGCGATTTTTCAATAGGGTTCGTCCTTGGCCCATATAAGTGAGCTGTGCCAAATTTCATTAAATTCGGATCATAAATGCGACCTGTACTTTGTTTATAAGAATACATGGACATGCCTACATCGAATCAGAAAGAAAAGGAAACTTGTGTCTATCTTTGAATATTTTAGTCGAATTTTCCAACAGAAGTGGTTGTTATATTTTCATTACGGTTTTAATGTCCGTTTGTGGGCTAGATAGATGGAGGGTTGCCATTATGATTACAAAACAAATATGGCTGAATAATTTGCAACCCTTAAAGATTTAAGTCTAAATATAAAATTAAATTTACCTAAAGTAAGATGGGGATGCTGTATAGATTTAAAATATTATCAAAAGAGATGCACGTTTCTTGCGCAGAATCAAGAAAGAAGAGATAACCTCCACCATCTTTTTGTCGACAGCGTCTGGAAAAAATCATCAGAGACGACAATATATATTTTAATGATTTCTATAATTTACCAATATTTTGCAAACGATAAGATAATATTAAAAAAGTTTGTCATAAATATGTTTAATTTGGAAATGTACACATAAAAGTAGAAACTTTGGGATATTTACTGGGTAGTGTGGCCAACGAACTATGGATTATATGGAATCAAAAATTAAATTTATTTAAAAAATATTTTTTAACACGTTTTTAGAGCTATGTTGATTACAAATTTGAAAATAAAATAAATATTTAATTTCTTAGCAGTATTTAATATAAATGACTTGGTTCTAATTTGTATTCTCATTGGCTATCAAATTACACTACCCAAAATGATCAATATTATAATAAAATATAACTTCAAATTGAAGTGTTAATTATAAAAATCCAACATTCCATTCTGACAAAAAATGCGTTATTATTCTTGTTTCAATTACAGATCTGGTCCTGTATATAGATCTGGTCCTCACGGGTACCCATATCATTCAATTGACAGATCTAAAAATCAATCAGTTGACAGATTCGCGACTAGAATAATCTTATAATCGACTTTTAGAAATTCCTGTTTGCGTAGAAGTAAAATTTAAAACACACTCAAAATCGAGCTTCAAAATGTCAGGTAGATGCAGTTAAAATTTTGAAAATTTTTGGCTTCTTTTGTTAGCTTCTAGTTTTACTTTGACACGAAGACCGTGAAATGAGTGGCTTAGTCAGAAATCGATAAAAACAAACTGTTTTATATATATATATATATATATATATAAAATACAAGATCGAACGAAGGGGCGGCCAGGGTTTGCAACAGAATAATGTTGGAGAATTCTAGTGGAATTCTCCAAATTTCTACATACACAAAAGGAATCTAACAACATTTTATATAAAATCATAATGCAATTAGTGAAGAATGTGCCAAACCACTCTAGAAGTGTAAAGAGGAGATAGATTGTGGGCAAAATATTAACAAGACGATTAATATTATGAGATTTTCTTATACGTGCAAAAGTGTTCGGATTGATTTTTTTCATTTTAATTATACTGTTCACCACATTTTGTACCTACACAGGGACCCGGCTCCCGGGTTTCTTGTAAAACATATTCAGATGTAGCAAATGGCATTTTTTGTAAAGTCGGCATCTTATTTTCAAATAAAAAAGGGTGCTAAAAGGGCAACCACCATGTCCCAAAATTACTTCTGTCGCACCTCCTTAAAAATTGGAAAGATGCTATGCTTTACGTCCACGAAAGAAAGGAATACCAAAGATGCGATGATGAGGACTAAGGACTTTATATCAATAATGAAAGATGTTTGAAAACGTATAAAATATATTATGGAGAGTACACCCAAAAATTCAACGAAATAATTGGAGAATACATCCAGAAGTCTTTTGTTGAATATATGAAGAGTGATGTACTCTTTTCGGTGTTAACGGATAAAACTATATACGTACAAGATTTTTGACAAGGTATTTAAAAGTCAAAGAATGTTTCATTTTTGACCGTCATAATAAACACAAGAATCAATTTGGGTTTGGACCCAACATTTTTGAGAGATCAAGGATATGACTGCACGTCGAACATGTCAGACAATTATAATGGAGTGCAGATCATTATTAAATCAAAATTTACGTCTGCGGTATACATTCATTGGTCTTTTCACCTTTTAAATTAAGTTTAAATGCAGTTTCGAAGATTCGATATATTCGAAGTATATTTTCTATAATTTTGAAAATTTGAATATATTGTTACAAATCGTAATAATATTACCGGTAATCACAGCATCAGCCGAAAGAAGTTTTTCTACCCCACGTCGAGTAAAAAAAAAATATCTGAAAAATCAAATGCAAAGTCCACCCTCTTATGACTATGCATAATTGTGAAGTAAATACTGATGACATACAACAAATATATTTTTTCTAAAGAAGACTTGATTTGTAATACAGATAATTTTTTTAATACACAGTACCATTAATATATTATGCATTTTTATATTTTTGTCTTTAGTTTAAATACATTTGCCTATCCATAGAAATATGATTTATATTTTCTAATAAACATATACGAATTTAACATGTGCACAAATGATCTACATTTAATTGAAACATTGTTATACCCTACACAACTATGTTGTCAGGGTATTATAGCTTTGTGCAGCCCCAAATGTTTGTAACGCCGCGAAATATTGGTCCTAGACCCACCTTTAAGTATAGCGATCGTCATATCTCGACTAGCTGAGTCGATCTAGACATGTGTGTCCGTCCGTCCGTCTGTCCATTATAATTTGTAAACACGATACAGGCCACAGTTATGGACCAATCTTCACGAAATTTTGCATTTTGGATGGGTTCTGGCCAATGAAGACCCCTATTGTTTTTGGAAAAGATCGGTTAATATTTAGGGGATGAAATGGACCAAATACTAAATTTTTGTCGGTTTTTCTGGTCGCTCCAGAGGCCGCAATTATGGCCCAAACACCGCGAATTTTTGCATGGAGAAGGGGATCGGGCCAGAGAATAAGCATGCATGTTTTGATAAAGATCGGTCAATATTTAGCGGGTCAAATGGACCCTGACTTTTGTGTGAAAAATGACAAAATTTGTATTCTATGGCATATATATTTACTCCTGGAGGATGTAGACCCCAGGAGTTGATAGCATATCCAAGAGGAGTGGTTGGCCTTTAAATTGATACCAAATATAGTGATGTATCTACTCAGATGTGGGAGTTACAGTCAAATATTTACAGGTGCTTACGTATTCAGATATTATTTAGTAACCCATTACCACATTAGAGGGAGAAATATCGCGCTGATGGCTTTGAAATTGTTCATGAAGTTCCAGTTATGGCCAAGAACAACGCCTATAATTTTCGGTGATGATCAGATTAAAATTTTGGGATGAAATGGACGGAGAACATAATTTTTTGTGTGTTTTCGAGTAGAGTATAATCCGAAAATCATAACACAACCCACCGTGAAGGTAATCTGGACAAGTAATTAGAAGGACTGTACTGAATATTCGAAAAAAGTAAGGAAGAGGTGTTGTTAACCTCTAATCGGACAAGAGGGGACAAATATCACGAAATATTACTTAGACTCGGAATAAACATCCTCAGAAAGTTAGAGTTCGTGGTAGTTGTGTAGGGTATCGTATGGTCGGCCCCGTCCGACTATACTGCTCCTCTCACTGGTTTTTTATATAAAATACCCATATAGTCATATTATATTTAAGGAAGGAAAAATTTTACTTTTTTCATTTTGAAACATCAGTTTTCACAGACAATACTGTAAAGCTTACTTTTATTAAAATATTTAATCAAAGAATAGATTATTGTATCTATATAAAGATCTCGATATTTCCTAAAATTGTTCGCTGTAGCATAGTTCCATGTACGGTAGGAAATTTATTTCAAGGAACTGTCAGTGTATGATGTAGTGTATATAAAAAGATCGGCCCGACCGAACATAACACCTTTTCCTGAAAGAGACCACAAAGTTTTGAGACAGATAGAGCTATGAAATGTGTCACATATGTTTCTACTACCCCTAGAATGTTTATTATTGTGAATTGGTTATATAGTGTTGGTATATCGCTTACTTTTGGATTTTTTATTTTCCCAGACGTATTTTCCAACACAAGGGGTTGTAGTTTGGTACTACTGTTTTATAATCTTTGCATAAATTTGTCGACGTAGGTCCATATTTGGATCCCACATTAAGTTCTCGTCCATTTTTAAGTGTGGCTGTATTGGAATTCCAGGTTTTTGGTGAATGGCAAATATTCTTCTAATTTTCCAACCGCAGTGGCTGTAATTCGGTATATCGGTTTTCTGGCATAAGATGATTAAAAATCATCTGCCAGGAAATTTACAATGACATATGTCCCAACTGATTTACATATCTATATTTCATAACAAACTTTATTTTGATTACTTTCTCAATTTTACACTCACTTTAAGTTATTAGATCTGCCATGATAATTTAATGTCAATCACCGGGAATTTTATATCACATTCAAATACAAGTCCATGGCTGATAAATTTGGTATTAACCGGTTTAATCGGAAGACATTTTTAATACAAAATAGCTTTTGCACGTACATACATATCTTTCCGAAAAAATCGACAAATAATCAATTCATTGAAACTACTAATTTCTGATTTGAAACTATATCTGATTTGAAGAATCGGAGCAAGGCCTAAATTAAAAAAAAAATATTTTTAAAACAATTATAATTATTTGAAAATCCTATAATTTAAAATGATCTTTAAGACACCCATTACTGATGGATAGAATTTCTTACTTCATCGGAAACCCATTTAGATGTAAAACAGTTTTGTAATGCACCACCTACCATGAAACGTGTCGAACCGAACATGTGTCGTTGTTGTTGCTGTTGTTTTATGCGTAATTTTCACTTAATGGCACTTGGCATCATTTGACACTTGGAATTACATGGAACATCATCAAAACACTTTAAAAATGGATTTCAAATCCACTTTGCTTTAGTTCTTGTTATTGCCGCTGTTGTTGTATTTGTTATTCGCATTAGGAGGTACCCTAATAGTTACGCACTCATTCATCCATTCGTTTACTCCAGTCCATTCAGCCATCCATTCACATAAACACGTAATTATAGTGAAATATAAAACAAAACAATAACAACAACAACAACGCTAACAATAACAATAATAATATGAAGAGAAACACAACGAGGTATTGAAAGATTTGAAGTCAATTTGAAATGCCCCGACAAAATGTGCATCGATGTTATCCACTGCTAGTTGCTGACATACGAAACACTTATGGTAAGGGGGAATTTCGTTTTTGTAAAAATGTAAACAATTGTTTTTGACAACGTTTCACAAATGTCAAACAAATCAATGCAAGAAGAAACCAATTGCCGACGATGAGAATGAAGTTCGAGTGGGGTGAGAATGATTTGATTTATATTTGGTCTTCTTTTTTATGGGATAATCAATTACGACAGTGTGTTATCTCATTGGAGTATTTGGGTAAACATTGACTTTCAATGAGATAACAAGATGGGATGTGATTTTATTCCGAATTATGATTGGTATTGAAAATCGGATATATCGACCCCCTATTAATGACCCGTCTTATTAGGCTCATTTTTCCTTTAAAGTGGTATTCTGAATTCTTGTTGTGTAAAAAACTTCCTCGCAGAAAATGTTCAGTATAGTCCAGATTTTGACATTGCCCCTATATAAAGGTCCCGACAATTTTCGATATTTTCATGGTCCTGGATAAAATTGTCAACCCATGGGGCTGTAATTTGGCATACCAAGTTCTTGGTAGGAAAAAACGTCTTCGGTGAATAGATAGATGTTTCGGCATATTTTCCTGTGTAGGTCACACCCCATTTGAGATAATTTAAATGTCTTAGACTGATGTTCCAAACGAAGTCTCTTCAATTCGGCATTCCGTGTTATTGGTGGATAAAGCTGCTAGAAAAAAAAACTGATCCATTTAGGTATTTTGAAGGTCGTGGGCACATTTTTAAGCCCAGTTAGCTGCAGTCGCCAGTATAGATACAATTTTTGATACATATTCGCACGTATAGGTCCAACCCCCATTAGAGATTTTTTTTTAAGATCTTAGACACATTTTCCAGTCAAAATGGCTGTAATATGGCATTTCGAGAAGAAAACTTCTTCATAGAAAATTTAAAATTCACGTACAGATCGCATATAAAGATGTCAACCCATTTTAGGTATTTCGATAGATCTACGTGCGTTTTTCTACCGATGTAGCTGTAGTATAGCCTTTCTTAGTGGAAAAAAACTATTTTTTCAAGATTTATACCAAAGTAGGTTACTGCTTTGACTTAGCCCCCACATAAAGGTCCAGCATCATTTTCGCTATGTTGAAGGTCCTATCCCAATTTTCTAACCTACTTCCAGAAATATTAACAATATAATAGCCATAGAATGTTCGGCTCAGCGAATTAAAAAATATTAACTTTTTAATAAAAAAACTAAAAACACCGCAAAGTTCGACCTGACCGAACTTCTTAAACTCTCTACGAAGATGTAGGCATTCAATCAGAATGAACCTTTCTGTGGCTATTGTATATTTAATATTCTGGAAGTAGGTTGGAAAATTGGTGGTCATTTAAAATAGTCGTTCGGGACCTTCATTAAGTGTGGGTAAATATTTGGTAGGTAGATTTGAAAATATCATGTAATAAAGGAAAACGTTATATGTGCGCTATCCTCAAAAGTGGACCGATATCGAGGAGATTTGCTACCTAATGTGAACTCAAAGTTTCAAATTACACCCAATTCGGTTGGAAAACATGTCGAAAATCCCAATATTCCGAATATTTGTATATAAAAATGGGTTTAATATCAACCCAAACGCCAAAAATTAAAAACAGGTTGACTAGCTGCAACAACGTCAGCCTTAAGGGATAATCAAAATATCGGTTTTACACAATGTCCGTCCGAATGTCTTGCTGGCTGATCAGCACGATAACTTACGAAGGGAGATTACAGTATGTTTCAAATTTTACACATCGGAATAGAATCAGTTCGAAGATGGTATCTGGCGGTTCACTTCTTCTGGCACTTCCCACAAAAGAGATCCAAATTTTGGGAAAATTTTTACATTTTATATGAAAGGAAATATGTATTCAATTCAGTCCAAATTTTGCTCATCGTAAAATGTTTGTCATTTGTCATTCCATTACTTTTGGTGCATCACCCACAAAGCCTCATATGTCCGAAATTTTGATACCAATACTGTCAATATTGACTTATGTTTTGGAGTAGGCCCTATATAAACCGATCCGCTATAATTCTGTATTTTGGGGACTTTGAGTCCGTTTTGAAATAAAACACTTATATTTCAAATTTAATTAAGCTGCGTCATAGTTTTATACCCATAATGCATAGACCATCGATTTCAAACTATGTTGATATTAAATACTGCTAGGAAATAAAATATTTAATTTTTTCTCAAATTTCGATTAATTTTATTTTATTTTAAAATTTTGATTTCACATTTCAGTGGCCATAGTTCTACAAAACGTGTACAAAACGTGTTGATCAATTAAATCTTTTTAAAAAAAATTGACCGCCGTTTTCGTTCCACCATATTGAATTTGTACTTTTTTCTTACAGAATCGTAATCAGCGTCCTCGAAACCTTTATATCTGATATTTATTCATTTCATAAATCCACTGCTCTAATTATGGCCAAAAAATTGGGTCTCTGGCCGATAGTGAGGTAGTAGCATTCTGGTCTTAGCAGAACTAAAGGTAATTCTGTACATTAGGCTATGGCATTTTCGTTTCAGAAGGTAGTATACTAAGATATAAGGAACCGACAACATTTTGCTGTGTTGATGGACATTGATGGTCCACTGGTATAATTACAGGGCGCTCTCTTACAGTTCTTAAGACAGCTCTCGAGCCAGGTATTCCTTAGCTGACAGTTTTACATGACCCAAAATCATCCACTGGACTTTGATTATCGGAAAGGGAGAGTTTTACCTGCTAAATTGTTACATACGTTCCAGTGCAGGATTAATTCGATTTCTGTGACTCCGACAATTTCACCAAGTAAACTGTGGTGCTACCTCTTCGTGGTAAGTGAAGCTGTGAACTCTCACTCTAAAATAATTTTTCCCGCTGTTCGAGAGGAAGTTTATAAGTAAATTGTTCTTGTCTAACTAATTGTTCAGCTTATGGTAAGGGAACGACGAGACTCATATACCAATATTACAACAGCGCTGTTGGAAGGGGTTGACAGGGTTCGGCATACTTGTTGTTCGCGGGAACGATGGATCATTTTGGTTTATCTTCTAGAACTGAGCTGGTTCCTTAATGTAGTTTCTTTTCTCAGTATCGGTGCAAATCTTTAACTCATATTCATAATTAAACCAGTGAGCGGAGCAGTATAGTCGGACGGGGCCGACCATATGATACCCTACACAACTTCCACGAAAAACTAACATTCTGTGGATCTATAATCTGAGCTTGGGCAATATTTCGCGATTTCCGGCAGTACAGCCCTTCTAATTACTTGTTCATATTCCCTTCCCTTGTGTTGTGATCTTCTTATTCCCATTGGAGCCTATAGATCGACTCGAAAAAACACAAAAAATTAAGTTTTCGGTCCACTTTATCACAATATAATTATCTGATCGTCACCGAAAATCGTAATTTTTGTAATTTTTCACACAAAAGTCAGGGTCCATTTGACCCGCTAAATATTGACCGATCCTTATCAAAACAGGCATGCTTATTCTTTGGCCCGATCCCCTTCTCTATGTATAAATTCGCCATGTTTGTGTCATAATTGCGGCCTCTAGAGCGACCAGAAAAAACGATAAAAATTAAGTATTTGGTCCATTTCACCCCCTAGATGTTAATCGATCTTTACCAATCGGGGTCTTCATTGGCCAGAACCCATCCTACATGCAAAATTTCGTGAAGATTGGTCCAAAACTGTGTATGACGATCGGTATACGTAAAGGTGGGTCTAGGACCAATATTTCGCGGTACAAACTATTGGGGCTGCACAAAGCTATAATACCCTGCCAACATAGTTGTGTAGGGTATAAAAATTCTGAAATTTGCGCCAAAAGCTTAGTTATATCCTATGTTTTGAAACTTAATGTTCATATTTTAGTTATAATTTTTATATAAACTTAACAAACATTTTTTTTTAATTTTTAGATATGAGTGTGACCACATAATCACGCTATGTTTTAGCCCCTCTTGAACTTGAGTGCTGATTATCAAAACTATAGTAGATTAGTTTTTTTTTTTTTTGTTTTATTGGTATTGGCTAGCAATTAGTCTATCTATTACGTATACGATTACGTTAGGCCTACATTCTGTAGGTTGCTAACTTATTTATCATAAAATTATATTTGAATATAATCTGAAGATTAATATATGACTTTAGATAGTTTGGAAAATTTTTGCAATTACTAAAAATTATGATTAAATTAATATTGCTATTAAATCGTAGTACATAAGTTTAATATTCTATTTTTGGGATTAGTTGCGGTTAATCTCTTGAAAAAACAGCTATTGTGGTTGTATACTATAAATAGGCCAATATAACACTTCTTTGATGGACATTATAGGACTCCTATAGACTTTCTACCTCTATGTAAAAGTAATCCTAAATATTCTCTGTTTAGAGAACTAGACAAAATACAAAGATATAGTCAGCAGACAGTCTTCTTTAACATGACAGAAGATTCTACGTCTGTCACCTCAGTCCATTGTGTAAAAGCAATAGGGGTGCTTACACAACAGAGGGTTTTCCTTGAAAGGACAATAGTGACAGCCTTAGATCTGCCGAAGGTGTTCAATACAATCGACCATTTCGTGCAGATATCATCATCCCAAATTACAACCTTTCGAATGGCATGCCAATTACCTTAATGGCCGGCAAATTCCAAAATCACTTACTGGAAGCAGTAAGTCCATTTAGAGCTTGACATTTCTGTCGAACGTAGGCATATCCTCAATGTCCATTATCAAAAAAAAAAAAAAATCTTGGGGTTGTCTTCGGTAACCTCCTTCATGCTTCTCGCACTATAATTACATCAATCAGAAAGTGAAAGCTAGGAACAGAGTTCTAAAAGTGTTGGTAACAAGACGTCATTCCATGGGACGTCAAAAGATCGTCGAACTCCATGAATCCTGTGGAACAACAAGCGTTTTCCGAAGTCATATATAATGCTACGGATACAATAAACCA
This sequence comes from Musca vetustissima, assembly GCF_032173495.1. Taxonomy (NCBI): domain Eukaryota; kingdom Metazoa; phylum Arthropoda; class Insecta; order Diptera; family Muscidae; genus Musca; species Musca vetustissima. The sequence continues at coordinate 176,122 of NW_026876189.1, forward strand.
ACATTCTCCTGCAATTTCGAACAACATCTTCCCAGAAAATCGTGTTGCAAGAGCGAATTGATTACGGAATTGTAACAGGAATCCTTTCTGCCAGCAAAGCCCTCACAACACACATAAATTATTCAATTGTCCACCCGAACTAAATAGTCCCCGTCCAGTCTACGGGACGTGGCTAAAAGAAATCCGCATTCCCTCTACCAATCCTAATTCCCTCCATAAATTTATAGATTCCATTCTCTATCAAACTTTTCAGGAAATAACATAACGTTGAAGTTATCCGTAGAGTTGTGCAATCTAGTTCCTTGAGTGGTTCGATCCGTTTTAATCAGTTCCGCAAAATGAACTAGATATTTACTTTAGTTATTTTTGTTAACTCGTTCAGTTCCGTACCTAGTTCCTTTGAACTAGTTCATTCCGGAACGACACAACTCTAGTTATCCGCCATAAACCTACAGAATTGTGGAAACATCAATCTTGGATTTTGCTTGTACGTGAGTTTTGGGTAAAAAAAAGTTATCCTGCCTCAACCACCGTATTCATCGGACTTGTCGCCGGCTGACCTTTTCCTCTTCCCTATTGTGGAAACCCCAATCTTGGATTTTGCTTGTACGTAAGTTTTGGGTAAAAAAAAGTTATCCTGCCTCAACCACCATATTTCCTCTGCTGTGATCAGACCATAGCAATTCTTTATGAAAAAAAGTTCTTTCTTGATCTCATCTCAAAGGCAGCTAAATGTTTTCCATAAAGTACAAAAAATACCCACTAAGGGAATTCTGCATGGGATTTTCTACCGACCCAAGTTAACCAAAAGATATTTATGAAAAGACAACATCCTGAAGGTAACTATTAATAAAAAAAACTATTAGATATAGGGCAGCAAGATTCCGAATCATTTAGACCAAATCGAGCTTGGTCAGTAAAACGTTCACGTTTGAACTAAAAGGAACGATTATTCTCGATCATTCTTGTAATGAACTAAAAAGGACGACTTTGTAAGACCTAGTTCATACGCTCTTTTCAGTGAATCGTTCATTTGAACTAGTTCGTTCGTGAACTGTACAACTCTACTGGACATTGAGTTTGGAAAAGCTGAACAAAACAAAGAAATGCTGAAAATAAAAAAATCGAAAAATCGGCCAAATCGAATAGAAAACGTTCTCTAACTACCGCACTTTGGGAAATTATATGAGGTTTTCCTGAAAATCCGTCGGAAATCAGATCACACTCTTTAATATACAGAAATTTGGTACCTATATTATGGCTATTCATCCCAGGAGTAGCAGCAACTTATGTGCAGAATTTGAAAACTGTTTTTAAATATTGCCTCTATCGCGATTTCAACAGATGGGCATGGCTAAATCGACATAGAATTTTAATCTGATCAAGAATGTGATATTTCGAGATGTTGCAAACGGAATGACTCCACCTGACATAATTTGTGAAAGATAACATGAAAACGATTGCCCAAGTAATATCAATGGCTAATTAAGATGTCTGCGTGGGCAGTTTTTTTTATATGTAATACATTCTTAAAGATAATATACTCATTACATTTTGCTGGTTGTCACTTGTTTCAACGTCAAACTATTACTATCTAAAAAGTAAATATGTCTGAATGTCTTTCCCACTTCAAATCTATATTTTTTTCAATATCAGCTGCCTAAGGAAGATCGAAGATAATTTATAGAACATATATTCATTTAATGACTCACATTGGCTGTGGTCAATCGGCCTACAACATAGGAGTACTGGTAATTAAAAGTTCTTGTTTATGGGTCTTATATCAGCTGTTAAGTCCACTACAATTTTGAAATCAAAAAGAAACGTAATCTCCCCACTTTGATAGTAATCTTCAATTGGTGTAAGGGTCATAAAAATAGCTAATAGGGTTCCATTAGAGGAAATATTGGTATAGAAAATAAAATAGAAAATATGCTTGTCACCAAAGTGTAATCTTGTTGATTAGCTGTTTTTTTTTTTTCAAACACCCAACCGTAATGCCAAAGGCTAAGAAAGGCAATAATCGATTCATGGAGTTATAGCACGGTAACAATAATATATTATATCAATACAACAATAACAACAAGTGGTTGTTGTTTGATAAAAAAAACGTAAGTGAAGCCGATAATCTATAGTGTTATTGTCATCATCGTAATGACGTTGTCCAGTATTTGCTACTCCCTGCTGCCGAAGAAAAATAGAATAAACCAATACACACACACATGCCGCTATCATATATAAATCCAAATCCTCCATTCATCGACATATATATCTTTCCCTACATATCACCTCCGTAGCACCCAAGCCGATTATAAATAACATTTTTCTACACTTAGCTGCTGACATAATTGACAACAAATTATTTATTTAACGATAAATGTTAATCCCTATAGAGAGTGAACGTTTGAGAGCTGTGGGTCTTATAAATCATATGACCAGGGAGACCCTTCCCTATCGCCATACACTGCAATTGACTGACAATGATACTCGTATTGACAAACATGGGTTAACACAGTCAGTGTATGTTCGTGTGTATATATATATATCTGTGTTTTTGACATGCTCGTATCTATGTTCTTGAATATTTGCAGTTGTAAACAAATGTAACTCATGTTTGTTCTTTGGATTGTATGTTTACCCATACAATACAAAAATTGTCAAACAACATTGTTGTCGTTCGATGAATGAATGACAAATGGTGACAACTGATCCTCATGGTGCCAAGGTACATATTTACAACTTCTATTTTGAATGTCAGTTGAAAACTTTGTTGCAAGGTTTTTGAAATAGTCGTGGGCTCATAATTTACATGTAAAAAGAAAAGAATAATGATGCAGGGTTAACAGAAAAGAAGTAGCTAAAATCGGGTGGTGCTGCTTAACCCGAATAGTGCTGTAATTATTTTTTACAAATTTTGAGACGAAACTTTCAGCGTCTCTAGATTGTGGGTCACTGAATCCAAACATTTGATTTTTATCCTTTTTTCTAATCGGGATAATCGACCGTATCAATTTGTTGGGCTGTGACCATATGTTCACACAAGCATTGCTCGGGTATAGGTTTTTTAGATGATTTATTGATCGTCTTATTAGTGTAACCATATGGTCGTGCTAGCACAGCTCGGGTTTATATGTCTTACAAATATTCGGCTTCAAGACTAACTGCAGCCCAGGACGGCGGGCTCACACTTGAAGTCTGAGGCAACTCCTCGACACACAATGCGCCAAAAAATAATTATTTAAAAAAAATGTCGACTTGAATATGCCAAAATATGGCAAATTTTAAATAAAGAGCTCTCAGTGCCACAAGAAAACGTGGACCTAAGTCGACTACTTGTTCTAACAATATTTTTTTTTCACACATCGAGAACTCTCTATGCCAAATATCAGTTTGATGGCAAAACGTTGAAATAAAAATCAATGAGGGGAGCAGTACGAGGGCACTTCGGAAACTTCTTAGCCTAGCACAAAAAGCGCGGTATAAACAGAAAAAAGTTAATTGTTTTGAAAACTTCCATCTCTGTTATAAACACATGTTAAATTTTGTTTCGATCTGGCAACTCCTTCATATAAAAACTGGTGTTCAAAAAAGGCGCATCCGCATTTTCTACAATGAAAACACGCATTTCTAATTTTTCCATTGTAAAAAATTGCGGATGCGTCTTTCTTGAACATGTGTTTCTATGTGAAGGAGTTGTCAGATCAAAACAGAATTTAACATCTGTTCATAACAGAGATGGAAGTTTGAAAAACACTTAACTTTTTTCTGTTTATACCGTGCTATCTGTGATAGGCTAAGAACTTTCCGAACTGTCCTCGTATATTCGGGCCGACCATATGCTACCCTACACAACTACCACCGAATTAAAATCTTTTGCAGATCTATATTCCGAGTCTGGGCCATATTTCGCAATATTTTCATCCTCTTAATCGATTAGAGGTCATTAGCTCCTCTTTATTATACTGACGAATTTTCCAAATCATTTTTTTCCGAAAAAAACATTTACACCATGCGATTTAAATTTAATAAATTTTGACCGACGTTTTTTATCACAGCCATTCTAAACAGTTGGCCAAATCCTTTATCCGCTTAAAATTTGTGATGTTCGACTTACAATAGAGGCCTCTAAAGTGACTAGGAAGCCATACAAAAATAAGGCTAAGGGTCCATTCCATTCCCTAAATATCATCTGTTCATCACCGAAATGTGTAGGTGTCGTCCTTGACCACAACGTGAACATTATTTGAACTCCATAGCGATCCGCTCGACATCTTCATCTTCTAGTCTGTTAATGTTAATATTAATCATATCCAAATACGTAGACACCTGTGTTTATTTTAGAATAACTCCCACATCCGAGTACATACAACAATATAATTGGTATCAATTTAAAGGTCAACAACTCCTCTTGAATACACTATCAACTTATCGGATCTATGTCATTCAGGAGTAACTATATACGCCATAGAATGCAAATTTTACAAATGTTCATAAAAAAAGTCAAGGACCATTTGATCCGCTAAATATCGACCGATCTTCATAAAAACTGTCATGCTAATTCTATGGTCAGATTTTCTTTCTCTGTGTAAAATTTCGTGATGTTCGGGTCATAATTGCGGCCTCTAGATCGACTAGAAAAACAGACAAAAATAAAGTTTTTGTCCCATTTCATCCCCTAAATATTCACGGTTCATTATCAAAAGCAATAGGGGTCTTCTTTGACCAGAATCTACATGCAAATGTTCGTGACGCTTGGTCCATAATTGTGGACGGTATGGCGTTTACAAATAATAAATAAATGAAAGAAATAAATGAAAGAAATGTTTGTCGAATGAAGAGGCGATCGAAAATGAGAACATATTAAAACCAGTAAGGAAAGTAGTAAAGTCGGAGGGGGCCGACTATATGATACCCTTCACCACTATGGGTATATTAAACAGGACTATTAACATGAAATTGGATGAAATAAAATATGTGATATTTATCTAAATGTGAATCTACCAAGATCTATCCATAAAGTAAAGTATAAAGCCGTTGGGCTATGTCTGTACTTCTAGAAAACGCAACTATTTAATGCAAATCGCAAGGTATATGTGTTGCACCATTTACATGAAATCGGACGAAACTATATATGGGAGCTATATCAAAATCTGAACCGATTTTCACGAAACTTGGCAGAGATCATTCTAGGCCCAATTCAGTACGTTATGCCAAATTTCGTGCAAATCGAAAGATATGGAGGGACTTTGGTGCACCATTTACATGAAATCGGACGAAAATATATATGGGAGCTATATCTAAATCTGGACCGATTCTCACGAAACATGGCAGACATCATTCTAGACCTAAATGATTAGGCTGTACCAAATTTCGAGCAAATCGAACGATATATAATCGGTTAAATATATATGTATATATATATATATATATATATATGGGAGTTATATCTAAATCTGAACCGATTTTTTCCCAATTTCAATAGGGTTCGCCGATTTTCACGAAACTTGGCAGACATCACTTTAGGCTTAATTCAGTGCGTTGTGCCAAATTTCGTGCAAATCGAAAGATATATAGGGACTTTGGGGCACCATTTACATGAAATCGGACGAAACTATATATGGGACCTATATCAAAATCTGGACCGATTTCCTCGAAACTTGGCAGACATCACTCTAGGCTTAATCCAGTACGTTATGCCAAATTTCGTGCAAATCGAAAGATATATGGGACTTTGGGGCGCCATTTACATGAAATCGGACGAAACTATATATGGGAGCTATATCTAAATCTGGGCCGATTTTCTCGAAACTGGGCAGACACAATTCTAGGCTCAATCCAGTACGTTATGCCAAATTTCGTGCAAATCGAAAGATATATAGGGACTTTGGGGCACCATTTACATGAAATCGGACGAAACTATATATGGGAGCTATATCTAAATCTGAACCGATTTTCTCGAAACTAGGCAGACATCACTCTAGGCTTAATTCAGTGCGTTATGCCAAATTTCGTGCAAATCAAAAGATATATAGGGACTTTGGGGCACCATTTACATGAAATCGGACAAAACTATATATGGGAGCTATATCTAAATCTGGACCGATTTTTACGAAACTTGGCAGACATCATTCTAGACCTAAATGATTAGGCTGTGCCAAATTTCGTGCAAATCGAAAGATATATAGGGACCGTTTACATTAAATCGGTTAAATATATATATATGGGAGCTATATCTAAATCTGAACCGATTTTTCTCAATTTCAATAGGGTTCGTCCTTGGGCCGAATAAGTGACCTATGCCAAATTTCATCCAATTCGGATTATAAATGCGACCTGTACTTTGTTTACAATTTAACATGGACAGACGGACGGACGGACGGACGGACGGACGGACATGCATAAATCGACTTAGAAAGTAATTCTATGCATATTCTCAAAAGGAACCATGTGTCTATCTCGTTTCCTTTTGCCTGTTACAAACATATGCACAAAGACATAATACCCTGTACCACAGTGTGGTGAAGGGTATAAAAAAGGTTTTTTATAATCGGCGGTTTTCCTATTGATCTTTTATATTAATGTCACGACTTTGGGTTATTTTCCAACCAAACATTATAATTTATTCCCCATACAAAGGTACCAAACAAACAAATATTAGATTTTAAATTCTTATTGGAGAGATTATTTACCTACCAAAAATGATCAATATCGGTGAATGTTTCGTAGTAAACCACGTTTATAAACCTAACAACAAAATTGGCTGCAATTTTATATTTTGATATTTTGGTTAAACCTAATTACACAGAAACAAATTTTTATAATCATGAGAAAGCCACTATTCTCCCAAAACATGTAAACTTTTCATAAATATCAAAATTATTGTCATAATTCGCTCTGCCTATATTTTCTCTATCTATCTAGACAAATGAATCTCCCAAGAAAAAAAAACCACCACCATTCATTGTTCGCTGGGTTTTGTTTTGGTAGCGTCCGCTGTCTCTTTCCTCACTTGGTGGTTGTTAATTTTTCAATCCTTTGTTTGCGTACTGTTTCTCTTGATTACAACCGCGGTCTATCCACTCACTCGATTGTGGCTAGTTTTGCCATCCATTGTTTCTTTATTTCAGACCTATGTAATGGTGTAATAAAATTCGCATTTGAACATTCCAAATTATTTCGATATAAATGTCAAGTATAATATATGAAACAAGTGTTGATACGAGCAACAAGCCCAACCGAATGTTTTTGTTTTTTCACTCTATCTAACACATTCTCATATTACCCCTAGAAAGTCTTCTTCCTGTAGAAGACCTCCGAAAGAACTTCCGTGCATCAAGATTCTTTGTCGATTGCATACAAGGAATATATTTTCTTACTCCATAAGAAACTATAGATGAAACCCGATGGATTTCCATCGCACTAATATATTAGAGTTGGGTAGTTCCGGAACGAACTAGTTCATTGGAACTATTCCGAGAAAGGAATGATCGGAACTAGTTCCAGCTATTTAATTAATATAGTTCCTTTTTCTGATCGCATTCCTTTTTGATCTCGTTCTTTTTTCTTTTCCTTTTTTTCTCGTTCTTTTTTCTGATCTCGTTCCTTTATTCCCATATTCTTCATTCGTTCGTATTTCAAATTGTGTAAATAGTTAAATCTTTTTTTTTATACCCTCCACCGTTTGTAACTCATCAAAATATTCATTTCCGACCCTATAAAGTATATTTATTCTTGATCAGGGTAAAATTCTAAGACGATCTAGCCATTCCCTATATTTTTATTTCAAATACCTGTCAGTATATCTATGGTGGAGGGTATCAAAAGTTCGGCCCGGCCGAACTTAACGTTTTTCACTTGTTTTGTTTTAAATATTTTTATTTATTTATTTTGTGTTTATCGTCCTGCAGTTGAATTCTGTAGCTTCATTTCATTTTTTTTCATTTTAGCACAATTTCAATTTTTGCATTTATTAACAAATCAACACGGAACTATGTGAGCGGAAAAGAACAAAAAGAATGATGAAAGGGAGAAAGAGATTCAAAGGAACTATGTAGGAGTCGAAACTATATGGAGCAAAAGAACTGTATGGTGTAAAGGAACTATATTAAGGAACTAGTTCCTTAAAAAAAAAGGAACGAGAAAGATCGATCCGCTAAGTGATCTAGAACTAGCAATCTTCAAACAGGCGCTTGGAAAAAACCCAACATTCCAAAACTAAGACGGTATTGTTGTATAGGGAAAATACCAAAAGGCGGATGTATATTGATTTTCCACGAAGATTTTTTGTACCCACATAGAACCCAGAATGTCAAATAACAGCCCCATTGGCTAAAATCTTTAAACCTATTTGATATTTCAACAGACGGACATGGTCAAATAGGCTTAAAATTTCATTCTGAAATCTCCGACGAATATTTTGAGGAGTTGCAAACAGAATGACAAATTTATGATCATCTCCAATTATCGTTAGAGGGTATAAAATGAGATCTGCTAGCATTATGTAAAGCTTCCCTGATAATCTTCTGCCTAGAGAAAACTATGTGGCTATCTTCACAAGACCTCTTAGCTATTGTCTAGGGTGGTTTATAGACATTGCGTATATGGAAGGTATGTTCTGGTCCCTCCATAAGAAAGCCCATGGTATATTTTATGTATATGGAGTGCAATAAATTCTTATTTCCTGAAATGTGTCTATCCATAAAAAATCATTGGAGTTTTTCAGTTAATATCGGAGCTTTATGAGAAATATCAGAAGTCTGCATTCAGAAAGTATTAACGCGAGTCCTCTGATTAAAGTAAATCTCTAGCATGTGATTCCTTGACCATAACCAGAACATCATTTAACATTTTATAGCTGCAATGCCGAGAATTCCGCCACAAAAAATAATAGGTGCCTTTTTGACCCAACCCGAACCTACATATCTGTACATTGATACATACATATGTCTACGTCGATTCCACCGATATGACAATCAGTATGCAAAAGGTAGGAACAATACTTTGCGCTGTTACAAGATCTTCGGCCACACATTCATAAAAGATTTTCCAAATGGTATAACTACTTGGGATTGTTTCTTTATATTAAATTTATAATGCAGGGCTCCTAGTTCTGTGTATTGCTACTAGTTTTTAGATTACATTTTGATGTAATCAATAATTGTTGTGATTAAAATCATAAAATATAATTTAAATTATTTTTAATAAATTGATCAATATTTTCAATTAAGAATATTTAAAATATAAAAAAAATTAGGCCCAAAGGAAATCATTTAATCTAGCTAATGTTTCGTTTTACCATGATAAAAATTAACAAGTGAATAAGCGTTAAGTTCGGCCGGGCCGAACATTAGATACCCTCCACCATAGATGTACTGACAGGTACTAGAAATGAAAATATAGGGAACATACCAAAAAGTGGACCTATACCGACATTTCTATGTAAACTATAATACAAATTTCAGAAATTTTTAATGGATAATTATACCCTCAGCCTTATGGCTAATGAGGGTGTATACAATTTACACCGTGAAAATGTGCCTCATCGAAATATTGGTTCTATACCCCATGTTTCTTTGGACCAAATCCGTTTCAGAAAATTTACATTTCATCCAAACTTTGCCAATCTTATTATTTCTCACAAACTTAGTTCAAATTCGAAGATAGGGAATATCGGTCCACTCCTTCTGGTACCTCCCACTCAGGGGCTAGGTTTAAATACGGGTTATAGTTCATATATAGTTCATTATCGAACCTTACGTTCTAGTTTTTTATCTCGATATCCCCCACCCCTAAAAAGCGGTGAATATTAATCATTTTTGGTGGGGAGATTTGTTACCATATACGACTACAAATTACCAAATTTCAGCGAATTCGGTTGAAAAACGCGCACAAGAACCTCCAAATATCGAAAATTGGGGGTACCCTTATATGGGGGCTACCCGAAAAAATTGACATATATTTATAATTTTTTGTGAAGAGATTTGCTATCCAATAAGAACTCAAATTACTAAATTACAGTCAATTAGTTGAAAAAATCCGGTAAAAACCCCCCAAAAACTGGATATGGGGAGGTACCCTTATATGGGGGCTACCAGAAAAAGTGGGCCTATATTTATAATTTTTAGAATATTGGGGGGTACCCTTATATGGGGGCTACCCGAAAAAATTGACCCATATTTATAATTTTTAGTACAAAGATTTGCTACCCAATAAGAACTCAAAGTACCGAATTTCAGCCAATTCGGTGAAAAAATACGGTCAAAACCCCCAAAAAACTGGATATGGGGAGGTACCCTTATATGGGGGCTACCAGAAAAAGTGGACCTATATATATAATTTTTAGTAGGGACATTTGGTACCCAATAAAAACCCAATGTAGCAAATTTCAGCGAATTCGGTTGAAAAACGCGCTCAAGAACGTCAAAATACTGAAAATTAGGAGGTACCGTTATATGGGGGCTACCAGAAAAAGTGGACCTATACTAATAATTTTTTGTGGAGGCATTTAGTACCCAATAAGAACCCAATGTACCAAATTTCAGCGAATTCGGTTGAAAAACACGCTTAAGAACTTCAAAATACCGAAAAATGGGAGGTACCCTTATATGGGAGCTATGCCTAAACGTGGACCGATATAGCCCATCATCGAACTTGACCTGCCTGCAGACAAAAGACGACTCTATGCAAAATTTTGGGGCTCTATCTCAATTCGTTTAGACGCTAGAGTGATTACAACAGACAGACGGACATGCTTAGATCGTCTTAGAATTTTACGCTGATCAAGAATATATATAGTTTATAGGGTCGGAAATGATTATTTCGATGCGTTACAAACGGAAAAACAAAACTAATATACCCTCCATACTATGGTGGAGGGTATAAAAAAGACACACAAGCAAACATTTATAATTTATCAATTAAATAAAAAAATAGATGTTTCTTCTCAATTTATTATTAATTTGTTGTCCATATGTCTATAGCATTTAATTACAGTGTTGTTGCTGGTGGTAGTTATTATTGGCGTTGTTATTGACCAATAATGTGGATTTTATGCATAATCATGGTTTTGCCAACCAAACTTGTCCTATTAAATCCGCTAAGCCGTTGTAACAAGAATTTGTGTGCAGTTTTTTCTTTTCAGCTGTGCCATTAAATCTTGACCTGAACAGGTGGTCAAGTAATGCGGCGCAAACGGCATA